>NC_028644.1:4807997-4811732 GCF_001406875.1 Solanum pennellii | reverse complement strand
AATTTGTGAACACTCACATTATATCTTTTTTTAAACACTTTATGCACGCTATTTCTTCAATTCTTTGATAATTAGAGTAATATTCTATCAAAATATGAATAAATAGCCGAAAAGTGTTGAACAAAGCAAAATACAAATATTATTTTATTTCTTTGAACTTTTCATATTAATTTAGGATATACCAAGTTATCAACTTTTGAATCTGATTCTATGATTCTAACTCTTATATCTTTATTTAAAATTTATCAACTTATTACTTATAGAAATATATTATCGATTCAAATAATAATTGTCTCAATAAAATGATGTTTTCAATGTTAAATTGATAAAATTTTGCTTCAAAATAATAATTAAAAAAATATTTGAAAAAATCATTTATAAAAACGATATTATGTAATAATTTACATCTAAAAATTTAGAAAAATAAATAAATACAAATAAAATTCATGGACTCTAATTAAAATTTCGCTTTAGGCCTCGAATTATGTTTTTGCCACCCCTGGATATACTTCTATGATAAATGCTTCAACCCATAAGTTTGGAGGGACACTAGCATTGAACAATAAGTGTCGGTGTTTTCTTTCGGCAACTCCATTTTGCTTAGGTGTGTGTGTAAATACCAAACTTGTCTAAGAATTCCACAACGAGTAAGATGATCAATAAATTTGTCACTAGTAAATTCTCCACCTCCATCACTTTGAATTTTTTTTATTTTTCTATCAAATTGATTTTCAACAAATCTTTGAAAGTTAGCAAAAGTGGAATCTGATTTTATTTTCAATGATAGAACCAACATTATTTTGTATGATCATCCACGAAAATCACGTAATATTTGATACCTTGAAGAGAGGTGACAGGTGAAGGACCCCGTAAATCGCAATGAATTTTGACAAGAATTTCAATCTCAACTTTATTTGATTTCTCAAAAGGTTGCTTACAACTTTTTTTTCGTTTGGAACACGGTGCAAACAAAAAAGTTTTATTCCTACTACTAATTCTAACTAATCTATTGGAATGTAAAACCTGCATAGTTCTAAAATTAGGGTGTCCCGATTTTTGATGCCTGACTTCATCTGATGCCTTACTTGAGCGTATGGAAACTAGAGCTTGATGCACTTCTCCATCTGCGTACTTGGGATCCAAAGCATATAGTTCTGTTTTCCTACTCCCCTTTGCCAATGTGTTCTCCGTTTTCTTGCCCTTAACAACTGATTCAATGTCACAAAATTACAAGAAACATTCATCATCACTTGCAAGTTTACTTACTGACAAATTTTTTTTATTAGAACATCTTTCAATCGTAAATTTGTGCCAATATTGTTGTTGCCAACATAAGTAATTTTGAGTTGTTTTCCATTGCCCACCATAACTGATTCTCTACCTTTGAATAAAGACGGATTTTGTAAATTACATGTTGTTTGGACCATTTAGTGAGTTTCTCCAGAATTCATATAGAGTGTGTTGTCGGATGGCTCATTGATAGTCAAGGCCGAAAACCCTTGTTGAGTTTCTTGTTGAGTGAGGTAGGAGTAGTCCACCTGTAAAAGCAAGAGGCAACTGTGTGATTGTTTCTTCCACGGATTTGACATGTATTTGTTTGGGGTCGTGCATTCTTCTGATTATTCCCAGTATAGTCAGATTGTCTCCCCACCATGTCGTTATTTACTTAGGTCCAAATTGACCACTTGCTCGACCTTGTCCCTGTCCTCTAAAATAATTTCCAAAATTTCCTTGTGTTTTCTGGACTTGAAAAGCCATGGCCTGATCGACGTTATCCTTTCCACTGTCTTCTTCTCTCATATAAAATCCTTTCAGTGCATTAACAAATTGAGTAAAAGTTGGATATGGAGGCTTATCCAAAATAACAATCCTCAAAATCCTGTATTTGTTTCCAAGACCCTTAGCAAAGTTAATAACTTTGTTGTCTTCATCTAAGGGTTAATGTATGGCGGTAAGGCTATAACAAATTCCCTTTAATTCTTTCACATATTTATCCACAGTTTTTTTATCCTAACTTGATACTATGTATCTGTTGTTTCAGTTGAAACTCCTTGTCTTTGCTAGCTTGTATGTAATTGTCCTCAAGACTTTGCCAAATTTGTTTTTCAGAATTGCATCCAATGATAAGGAACATTGACTCCTCTGTCATGGTTCCAATAAGCCAACTTCTAACCAATACATCACTTTCTTCTCATTCAAGGAACTTAAGGTTCGAGATATCTCCTCATTTTTTGTCTAATATGACTGAGTATGGTGGATCCTTTACAATAATCTCACCAACTTTCAAGGTTTGCATCAATTAAGTAATTTGGGTTTTCCGAACTAGATAGTTTTATGGCTTTAATTTAATAGGACATATGGCTATGAGTTGATGAAGGGAGGCTGTTGAGAGGGAGAGACTTGAGGATGATGAACTTGTCATTGCGTGTAGTGTACAGTTTAGGATACGAATTGATTTTGGATTAAAACCAAGCTTCTGATACCATGAAGAAGTTTAGCAATGATTCAGTTCAAGCTTATGTCTTGTTTTAGATTTCATCTTGGATGCTTGTACATTTCATGTACTGACGTCATTTGACCTAATTCTTTTATAATGCAGATATAGGGAATCAGGATCATCAACCGACGCTCCGTTGATCCAGTCGTGTCCGAAGGTGTTTGGTGAGCCTCGTTGCTTCCAGAGGATCACATTGTTATTTCCATTATTTCATATTGTTAGGATGATCTGGGGTATTGTCCCAACTTTCACACCTCCACATTTGCAATTGATAAGAATGTCACACGTTTTTTTAGACAATAAAAAGTAAAGAAGAAAAATGTTTTTTAGAGTCACCACTCGAATTTGATTTTTTTTTGGTGTATTAACTCACTTGCTAATTCCTAGTTTAAAAGGAAATGACTCTTTATTTTTTAGTTTGTGAAAATAAAGATTGTGAAAGGAATTCTATTGACCTGATAAAGGTGTGAGACACCTCACGAGTCCCGTGGTTCTAGAACGGTAGTTTTATTAATTCATGTTTGGCTAAAATAATTTTGAATAAAAATGTAAAATTTGTATTAGTCAATAATTAAAAATAATAATTTGCTTAGGAGGTAGCCGCACACAAGACCCTTTTTTTTTTTTAAAAAAAGTAATATACACCAATTATCGTAATCGAATACATGGTGGTATTTAATAAATTTTATTTATTATAGAAAATTAATAATTAAAGACTCAACCCCTTTGATATTGATAAAAAACTTAATGAACCATTGAACTTGTTGCAACATATGAACACATGAATAAGAATTTTTTTTTGGGCAAACTGATATCTTTTTTTTTTTAGGAAAAAACCATATATACACCACTATCTAATAACAACAAAAAAGTTCCCTTAAAAATAATAACTAAGCCCCTTTTATAAATAAGTAGTAAAAGACTATTTTTAATAAAATAAAAAATTGATACAATTTCAAAAATGACAATTCTAGTAAAAAAATCAGTTTTACCCAAAATAGTCACATTGCTCTCATTTAAAAGAAAATTTCTAAAGTTTTACCCAAAATAGTCACATTGCTCTCATTTAAAAGAAAATTTCTAAAAATAATCAATCTTATTGAAATAGTAATATTACTAATCAAAATGAAACCGAATTCGCATTTTTGTTTCAATAAACAATTTCACATCTATATCTATCTATCTATCTATCTATCTATCTATCTATATATATATATATCTATCTATCTATCTATCTA
>NC_028644.1:4802402-4807723 GCF_001406875.1 Solanum pennellii | reverse complement strand
TTCATATATATATATATATATATACATATATATACATATATACATATATACATACATATATATATATATACATATATATACATATATACATATATATATATATACATACATATATATATACATATATATACATACATACATATATATACATACATACATATATATATATATATACATATATATATATATATATATATATATATATATATATATATACACACACACACACACACACACACATATATATATACACACACACACACACACACACATATATATATATATATGCAAAATTACCAGATTCATATTAAAAGTATTTACAAAATGACCAGATTCATATTTTTGCAAAAATGACCAGTTTTGTGTTTTTGCAAAAAATGACATATATTCTCTTTCTTAAAATGACCATAAATTAAAATACAAAAAAAGGCGTTGAATTTTTTTTTCTTCTTCTTTAGCAAAACACAAATTACTTGTCAATTCCATGATGAGGTAGATTAAACTAAACACCACATTAGTAATGAATAAATTTGTACATAATAATAAACCTAATCATATAAGAATCACAATCCACCTGGTTAAATCAAACAACCTTAATATGAACAACTTTAAAAAAATATTTTAAAAAAACATGAAACATTAATTTAAGATTACATTGTGAAATGTAAAAGGAAACATCTAAAGGTGATGAAAAGCAAATATTGAAAACAAACTAGTTGAAACAACAAATTCACAAAAGATGATTTTTTTTAATTCTAAAATATTTCTTTCTTTGTTTTTGGAAGACTTCAGTTCTCCCTTCTTTTTAATTTTGTTTTTTTCTTTCGTGTGCCTTTTTTTTTTCTTCTCAAAATTTGTTTTCCCCAAATCCTCCTTCTAAAATGAGAGAAGAGGAGTTTAAATAGGTTGAGAAAAATGAAATAATTTTTATTTCTTGCCCAATGCACTTTTGAGTCTTATTCTTCCCAATGAAACTTTTTTTCGTTTCAATAAGCACTCCTTTTCTCCCCAATGATCCACAGAAAATAAATAATGAAATATTTTCTTTTTTTTATTCTTTCCATTTTCTAAGAGAAGACTATTGGAAATGACTTCATTCCCCCTCTATAGGACCCCATTTTCTTTAATCCATTAATTAATTGAATGAAAGACAATGGATCATTTGAATTCATAAAAAAGAAAAGCCCCATTGAGTATGATTCATCATATATTGTAGGATTAATTAAACACGTCAAAATTAGGTATTCACACCATGCCCCTCTTTGCTTGGAAACATTAAGAGTTTTCAAGCAAAGAAAGTGAACGAAGTGGCTAATTTTTTACTATTTCAAACCCTGTTGAAGTCATTTTGAAAAAGATAACCAAACCTTGTTTCAGAGGTTGCCTACATATATTCAATTTGAAGGAAATCAGGTCACTGTAGTTTGAGAAAATTTTGATAGCCAAATTTCTCAAACATTGAGGTCAAAACGCTTTCTTTTAGTTATTTGTCACCGTCTACTGTCTATAGTTACACAAAAAAAAGTTGGAGAACTATGACTCTCTACATTAATGAAGTTAGAAGATTCCTACTTGATGTGGCTTCTTAGGGTTTTGTCTTGATCTTTGACTTTCTCTGTGCATTATCTTTGACATTGATCTTGATGCTCTCTTGGCAGTTTGTGGATCATTCTCGGGTGCACGTTTTGACTTGAGTTGATGATTGAAACTCAAACTCAATATTACAAAATGAAGACCAACAATAAAATGTGTTTCTTTTAGGAAAAGAAAGAAATGAGATCTTGGACTAAGACGTGTAATACTTGAAACAAAGGAGAAAGAAGGTGTATTGCCCTGAGAAAATCAAAAGAGATGTATTGTATTTGGAAGTTGACATAAGATTGGGTGTATAATTCAAAATATAAACATGGTGTGTATTGCACATGAATAGAGATTTGATGTGTATCGCACGTGAATGTATGACTGGTGCGTATTGCACATGAATGAAATATCGATGCGTATATGGGATTTAGATTGGTGCATCTTGCACATGAAAGAAAGATTGGTGCGTCTTGTACATGAAAGAAAGACTGGTGCATTTTGCACATGAATAAAGGATGGGTGCATATTGCACGAAATTCAGACTGGTGCGTATTGCACATGAAAGAAAGATTAGTGCGTTTTGCTCATGAATGAAATATCGATGCGTATTGAATGGTATTTCGACTAGTGCGTATTGCCCATGAAAAAAAGACGGTATGTATTGCACAAAATTTACAATGGTGAGTATTCCACATGAGAAAAAGATTGATGTGTATTGCACATGAATATAAGATTGATGTATATTTTTGGAAACTCTCTAATTGAGAGGCAAGAATGTGAATAGCATGTGATGAAACAACAAAACATGTGAAGACTTTGGAGAACTTTTTTTGTAATGTTCATCTTTTGACTTGTAATCCTGCATTTTGGTTTTGTTCCCTTGTTGAGCAAAAAAAATGAGAAAGTTGTTAATTTAAAGTGGTGGTTGGTTTGTGGCCTTGATGCTCCGATGAATTGACCATACTCCTGAAATAAGTTGAGGGTGTTGTAAGAAAGGGGCAAGGGTGGAGAAGCAAGTGGTCCGAGTATGATCCTATTATTCTTTTCTTATATTATGAGGTGGGCGTCAGATTGACTGATGATGCCTACAAGTACGTCTGGTTGTCTGATACTACTCTAGCTATGTATTTTTGACAAAGACTAGATGCAGGATTAGTGATGTTTCATTAGGCAAAGACGAACTCCATCAGCTTCAACTCTTCTTTCCGCATGGTGGGAGCTGTGTTCTTTAATTTAAATGATTGTCCGTTATTACTCTTAGTAGCTCTTGTACCAGTTATATTAGATCGTTAGAGTTGTTAATTATTTTACAAGTTTGAAATAGTTCGTGAAAAAGGATTTGTTTATAAAGGTTTTATTCTCTATTATGTCTATATTTTGTTAATTTTTCGCATGTATAAACCTTTGGAGACATGCAGGTTCTCCTACTTGGGTATTAGAGTAGGTACCCGCACGGCCTAGTGGGTTGGATCGTGACAATGATTACCCCTTAGAGACTTCAGGCCCTCTACTCATTGGGGTATCCCTTTGGGTTCATATACAAAGCACTTGAGATATGTAAACGAGTGGTGAAAAAAGCGGAAAAGAGGCTGGATGTGACCCGTAGTGGTGGGAGGTAGCAAGTACCTTGTGGAAATTGATTTTATTGTACAATGGATGTTTGAATTAGTTATTCTTATTGCAATTTTATATACTAAATTCATATATGTTTGTAGCTTTTAATTTTCTGTAAACGGTGTTCTCCACTTCAAAGTAGTGCACGATTCATTTCTTGCTTTCAAGTCCCATGGATGTTGTCATATTTTGTGCTTTTCACTTTTAAAAACATCATTTTCTACCATTTCTGGTAGCAACAGAGAACAATGAAGGAATACCAACATATAGTCAAGTGTCCGCTAAATCTAATTGGTGAATAGTGTTGCATGCCTGGAAAACAAACGAGAAGAGAGTAAAAATGTTAGATGAGTTTCTCATCAATCATTTGGAGAGCAGTACAGACATTGGTCCGGATTGAAAAAGAAAAAGTAAGAAAAGGAGCAATAAGAATAGGAAGATGTAGACTTTGTGGTTGTACATTAATTAGGTAACGACCAATATCGAACATCTATTGCAATGTTTCTTTTAATGAAGTAATAGATTTTATAGGAAGGGCGTCAAAAAGATGCAATTAGACCAACATTAAATATTGATTGCAGATTTTATATAGCTTTTAATTAGGTTGCAGCTCCTCTTCTGGTGTCATACAGATAGGGGTGTGTATGTGCACTCTTAAGACACAGCTTATTTGAACATTTGTTTTGTGTTTATGCTCAACTCACTGGCTATGATTGTGCATATAAATATTTATCACTGCAGATTAGATTTAATTCATCAATACGCATAAATCCTATTTACCTGCTGATGTGAGGTTAAAATACATACTTTTAATCATTATTCGCCTCACATTTATTATTTATATTTGTCCTTTTGAAGCATGAATTTTATGAATTGTGTTAAATAGTATTTTCTATTTGTAGAATTAAATTGGTGTGAAGATGAAGAAATTTGAAGCTAAAACGAATTAAAAATGAAAGTTTCAAGAAGAAAATCAAACAGACAGCTTAATGGATTAAATTTAATATAACAATATATATATTATATAAGTTACAGAATTATAATTGGAAAAGGAAACTTACCTGGTGGCCACGCATAAGGCAACAACAACAAAGGGAGAGAGGCACAAAATTTGAAATGTACGGCTTCATGCGGAGAATAAAAAGGAAATTAACCCCTTTTAGGTTTTGAGTTCCTAATTTGTTTTGTACTCAATTATTTTATTTAGAATTTTCTATATCTATAAATAGTCAATAGCAATAATTATCAGATAAGGGGATTCAATGTAAAAAGTATCTTTTGATTTAGGGTTTCTTCTTTTCTTCTCTTTTCTTTATTTTACATCTTTTCTTTGAATGATGAGTTGTAATTTCTCTATGTCTATGTGGAGTTAAACTTTTCGTTCTTGAATTATATTTTCTTACAATATGATTGTTTAGTTATTTTGATTCGGCATGCTTTGTTTATCATATTAGTTGTTCTTATATTTTTAAGATTACTATTTTGATGTTTGATCACCGTTGAAATAAACATATTATCCAAAATGAACTCGAGAGAGGAATAAGAGGATAGAACGTGGAATTTAAGGAGCTTGTTTAACTCTAAATAGCTAGGGTTAATTCGTCCTAGGATAGAGATATACCTAGAAACCTTGCTTGGATCACCATACAAGAATATAACTTAATACTCGCAGGAGTGACTCAACATATTTTGACGCCTAAAGCGAAATTTTAATTAGAGGCATTAAATTTACATTAATTTTATCTTTATTTATTTAGTTTTTCTAAACTTAAGATGCGAATTATTCGTTAATATTTTTTTATAGAAGATTTTTCAAATACATTTTTAATTATTATTTTTAAGAAAGAGTTTATTAATTCAACATTGAAAAATATCATTTTATTGAGACAATCATTTTATATATCAATAATATAGTTTTATAAGTAATAAGTTGATAAATTTCAAATAAGAAAAGAGTTTAGAATCATAGAATTTGATTATAAAAGTTAATAACTATCATAGATTTGAAAAAATAGAGTGCAAAAGATTTATAATTTATTTTTGTTGAAAACTTTTCGGCTATTAATTCATATTTTTGACAGAATATTATCCTACCATCAAAGATTTGAAAAATAGAGTGCATATAT
>NC_028644.1:4795237-4800854 GCF_001406875.1 Solanum pennellii | reverse complement strand
CCCACACTTGGTCAGACTTCCCCATCTTCCTTCAGCAGCTGCACTATGCTGCCACCTACGGACCGTCACAGGCATGATGGACCGTCATAAGCTCCGTAGGTGGTCTCTTCTGCATTTCTTCTCTAAAAATCTCCGCATTCATCTTTGGACAGATTTCCTGCAAAACAAAGAGAAAGTTATATAAAAATTAGCACAAAAAGGCTTTTGGACACACTAAACTTAAGGAAAAAGTATTAAAAATACCGTGAAACCATGGTATATCAACACCCTCAACTTAAATTCGTTTTTGTCCTCAAGCGACGCACTATGACTCAATACGAAATCCTTGTACAATATTATCCATGTTTTATCCTTTGCAATCATTGGGCTATCAATCCCGATTAATCTCATCAAATCTATGCATGATATCACTATTAGGCTTGAATTATGTGGGATCAGAACATGACAAAGACTCACCATGCACTAACACCTATCCTCTTTAATTTCTCACCGAGGTGCTAACAATTCCGGTATTGCAACTAGTGTCCTTACTTTAGAACAAAATCCTCATTTTTCACACAATGATTTCAGATTGAGTATGAGGATTACTTTTCAACACTAGCCCTCAGAACAAAGTCACACTCATTCATACCTATTGCCATAAGCTTGCCCTTATTTTCTCTGCCTTAAGTTCGCTGTACAACCCTTAGGATCATGATTGGACTTTTTTTTTAGCTAGTAACATAGGCTCAGGGTCAGGTAGGGTATATTTAGGTATACTTTAGTGACTTTTTGCCCTCCTTGACATCTCGGTTAAACCTTCCACTTTCTATCATTCTATCTCGCCCAGTTTCTCATATTCTTTCACCTTGCTATTTTCTCTTCTTTCTTCATTTGTGTAAGTGACTCTTCTTTTCTTGCTTGTATTTCCTGTATATACTTCTTTTTCTTTACTTTTCTTTCAACTAATTCTTGAGTCACTTTACTTTTGTTCTTTCTTTCTCTTTGTTCTTTCAACCCCACTTTCCAGAGCATTCCTCATAATAGCCACCCTCAACTCATGGCTTTTCCATGAGTCAAGGTACACAATATCCAAAGTTGGGTCAGGGCCATAACGAAGGTTGTTTACTGCATTAGCCACCCTCAACTTATGCTTTTGGCACAAGCTGAGGTGCATATGTCCAAGGAGGGACCAGGGCCAACACATTATTTCCAGAAAAGATCAGTTGGGGTGAGAAAGAAAGGTCAAATTTAAGCTCAAATCATTTGGATCAAAGAAGGATAAATTTCATTTGGTTTTCTTTAAATTAGGATAAAAATGGGCTATATTGAATAATGGCCTATGATCATTTCCTAATTGTCTATTACAGCTTACTTTCAGCAGGACTAACCAGGCAAGTTCTAGCTCAGTATCAATAGTGGACTTATTCGAATTTTCCTCACACTCACTTGATATCTCATCACTATACCAGACTATCAGACACCTATGTTCTAATTTAAGACTTAGGGTAATGCAATGGTGTAACTCTATGTCATGCTTAGAGCCACACATTTATCAGTTACTACGCCTAGTCATGCATCATTTTCCAGTTTATCAGGATATCATTTTAGCCATCATGCTCCAGAATTAAATTATGTACAAAAGATATAGACATGCCGGTTCAACAGAAAAAGTAATCATTCTTTTGGGGAAAAAGAACACAGGCAAGAAAACCCCAAAAGAGGATAGTGAATTGGGCTACTCAGACTCCACCCTAGCACTCACTTTCCATTTACCCCACCCCCAACAAAAAGACATGCAATTGTCTCCAATGCATAAAAATTGAAATACTAGAGTGGTAGGTGAAGCAAACGTGTGGCGCAAAGCGCCGACGATCAGCAAGCTGTTGGATCCGGTTCCCCGGAACCCACTACCTCTGTAGTCCGGACACCCTCAGTGATGTCCTCAGCAACAACAGCACCATCAGCAGTGCCTCCCGCTATCTCCACAGTTCGGGAGCTAGACGCCTCAGCAGCTAACTCTCGAACTCTCTTTTGGCGCGCCTCCTCCTCAGTAAGCGAGGCTCTCCTCGCAGCCTCCATCTCACGGCGCTCCTTCTTCATTGGTGGCTGACCCAAAAGGTGTGCCGGTCAGTGTGCGCTCCTCATCAGACAAGGAGGCAGTGACTACGCCGGACGCCACCTTTTTGGTGTGGCTCTAGTGACACATGAAGCACGGGAAGGGGTGGAAGTGCCTGTGGGCACGTACTCGGGGTCACACTCATCATCAGAGCTAATGACCATGCGGGCAGACAGACTTCGATCGCCCGCGTGCATACACTCGATCTTGTTTTGGTGCCATAGTAGATAGGACCTGTAAAGGATCAATATTAGTACGAGAAGTAGCAAACAAGACAAGCGCAACCACACACACAAAAAATATTAAAATAAAATGACAATACTATAGTAACAGTGACACACGACGGGCCTGGTGACGGCTCGTCGTGACTATGACGGACCGTCATAGGGTCCGTCAAGTCTTACTTAGACTATGTATATATGGAGAACCCTGAAGGAGAGTCTCTGACTAGTATGACGGTATGTGCAGGGCGGATCGTCAAAGTTATGATGGTCCGTTGTGGGTGTCCGTCAGAGGACACTTGAAAAAATGTGGAGACCCCTAGGAGAGGGGTCTCTGACCATTGAAACGGTCATGCAGGACGGACCGTCACAGGTAAGACGGTCCTTCATAGGTGTCCGTCTGAGGACACATGAGAGAAATGTGGAGACCCCTAGGAGAGGGGTCTCTGACCATCATGACGGTCATGCAGGACGGTTCGTCGGAGGTATGACGATCCGTCGTAGTTGTCCGTTTGAGGATACTTAGAAAAATAGAGAGAGACCCTTAGGAAAGGGGTCTCTGACAACCAGAACGGTTGCGCAGGACGGACCGTCGTAGGTACGACGGTCCGTCGCATGTGTCCGTTGAAGGACACTTTAGAAAAATATGAGAGACATTTAGGAATAGGGTCTCTGACAACCAGAACGATTGTGCAGGACGGACCGTCGACAACATGACGGTCCGTCGCGTGTGCCCTAGTTTGAAAATAACAGAAAGAGGTACCTGGCACGACGGATGCTACCATTAATAAAAATAAAAAGAAAGAAAAAAAACTATAAGTATTGGGTTGCTCCCAACAAGCGCCTGATTTAACGTCGCGGCACGACTGAGGATACTTGATTACTCAGACTTCATCAAGATGGTATGCCTCTTCCTCTCCGTGTATTTGGCATACAAGCAGGGTGGTTCAACATAAATCAAAAACAATAAAACAAAGTAAAATCAACAAAATATCAACTAAACTATAGTAATAAGTTCAAGTTAATCTAAAAGCTACTTTCCCCGGCAGCGGCGCCAAAATTTGATACGCTCAAACTTACTTCTCAAATAAGAAGTAAAGCGGTCGTGTCAAGTAAATAACCCAACTAGTGAGGTTGGGATCGTTCCCAAGAGGAAAATAGTCTAGACTTAACTTCAACCTGTTATTACTATTGTTTGGTCAATGACTTCCTTGGAAAGTAAAAACATAAAAAGGGGGGTTTATATTTCTAAATGAGTGAAAATAAATAACGAACTTGAAAGAGACACTTAACGGCTTTGAATGTTGGAATTTAATCAATTAACCAAAGTAACTAGGGTTTACGTGTTCCCCACAGATTCATAACTTGATAATTCTAACTATAACAATTCTTTCTTAGTATCTTACATGCAAAGTGATAAGTTATGTATTTCTAAATCCTTGGTCCAGCATCTAGAAAATTTCGCTTCGCACCTTGGTCAGGCTACGTGTGTTGCTTTCCTAACCCTTATCTTTACCTCATATTAAGCATCGTATTCGATATTTGACTAAGTTATTACCTCGTACCAATCAATACTAGCCTATTAGATAGTATACACTAAATCTATGTTGATAATTCTTTTCCTATTATCTACCTCCTTGGTCCGGTAAGTAGCATTAAGGCGAGTTCTAACGTTGGCCATCCGTTAAAAAGACTTCTAAGCGAAAGAATTATTAATACATGCAAGACACTATTCTAGAATTGTTATTTTAGTTAGGTTTTATCTCATTATTTGCCTATGGTTCCCACAACCCTAGTTATGGAGTTTAGTTACCCATAGTCATAATCACAATATTCAAATATAGTAGATAAGAATTCATGTACTTACTTCAATGAGAAAGAGTAAAATCCAAAAGTTCGCTTGATTAATCAACAAAAATCACCAACAATCAACGATAAAAGTCTCAAGATAACCTAATAATACAGAGTCTAACAATGGTTTGGAGTCTAACAATGGTCCCGACTCCGACCATGGTCCAGAGTCTAACCTAATAATCAAAGGTCCAGACTCCAACATCTAAAACGAGGTTTTTTGAACTATTTATAGAAAATAAAAACCTAATTATACAAGGAGTCTATTTGCTTGATATCTGTCAAAACGCGGCTGGGTCGACGGACCACGCGACGGATCGTCATGGTCATGACGGACCGTCATGGACTCCGTCGTCCCATACTTGTGCAATTTCTTCTGCTGCTCTCTTCATTACCCTCGACGGAAAGTATGACGGACCGTCATAGGCACAACGGTCCGTCGAGGGTCTTCGTTCCAAAACACTTCAACTCTTGGAATCTGGGTACTGGGATTACTTCTCTGAACTTCATGACGAACCTGCAGGACGGACCGTCATAGACACGACGGACCGTCACAAGCTGCGTAACCCCACACTTGGTCAGACTTCCCCATCTTCCTTCAGCAGCTGCACTACGCTGCCACCTACCGACCGTCACAGGCACGACGGACCGCCATAAGCTCCGTAGGTGGTGTCTTCTGCATTTCTTCGCTCAAAATCTCCGCATTCATCTTTGGACATATTTCCTGCAAAACAAAGAGAAACTTATATAAAAATTAGCACAAAAAGGCTTTTGGACACACTAAACTTAAGGAAAAAGTATTAATAATACCGTGAAACCACGGTATATCAACACCCTCAACTTAAATTCGTTGTTTGTCCTCAAGCGACGCACTATGACTCAATACGAAATCCTTGTACAATAGTATCCATGTTTTATCCTTTGCAATCATTTGGCTATCAATCCCGATTAATCTCATCAAATCTATACATGATATCACTATTAGGCTTGAATTATGTGGGATCAGAACATGACACAGACTCACCATGCACTAACACCTATCCTCTTTAATTTCTCACCGAGGTGCTAATATTTCCGGTATTGCAACTAGTGTCCTCACTTCAAAACAAAATCCTCGTTTTTCACATAATGATTTCAGTTTGAGTATAAGGATTATTTTTCAACACTCGCTCTCAAAACAAAGTCACACTCATTCATACCTATTGCCATAAGCTGCCCTTATTTTCACTACCTTAAGTTCGCTATACAACCCTTAGGATCACTATAGGACTTTTTTTTTTAGCTAGTAACATAGGCTCAGGGTCAGGTAGGGTATATTTAGGTATACTTTAGTGACTTTTTGCCCTCCTTGAAATCTCGGCTAAACCTTCCACTTCTATCGTTCTATCTCGCCAAGTTTCTCATATTCTTTCACCTTGCTATTTTCTCTTCTTTCTTCATTTGTGTA
>NC_028644.1:4791047-4794068 GCF_001406875.1 Solanum pennellii | reverse complement strand
ATAAATTTCATTTGGTTTTCTTTAAATTAGGCTAAAAATGGGATATATTGAATAATGGCCTATGATCCTTTCCTAATTGTCTATTACAGCTTACTTTCAGCAGGACTAACCAGGCAAGTTCTAGCTCAGTATCAATAGTGGACTTATTCGAATTTTCCTCACACTCACTTGACATCTCATCACTATACCAGACTATCAGACACCTATGTTCGAATTTAAGACTTAGGGTAATGCAATGGTGTAACTCTATGTCATGATTAGAGCTACACATTTATCAGTTACTATGCCTAGTCATGCATCTTTTTCCAGTTTATCAGGATATCATTTTAGCCATCATGCTCCAGAATTAAACTATGTACAAAAGATATAGACATGCCGGTTCAACATAAAAAGTAATCAGTCTTTTGGGGAAAAAGAACACAGGAAAGAAAACCCCAATAGAGGATAGTGAATTGGGCTACTCAGACTTCACCCTAGCACTCACTTTCCATTTACCCCACCCCCAACAAAAAGATATGCAATTGTCCCCAATGCATAAAAATTGAAATACTTGAGTGGTAGGTGAAGCAAACCTGTGGCGCAAAGCGTCGACGATCAGCAAGCTGGTGGATCCGGTTCCCCGGAACCCACTACCTCTGTAGTCCGGACACCCTCAGGGACGTCCTCAGCAACAACAGCACAATCAGCAGTGCCTCCCGCTATCTCTACAGTTCGGGAGCTAGACGCCCCAGCAGCTAACTCTCAAACTCTCTTTTGGCGCGCCTCTTCCTCAGTAAGCGAGGCTCTCCTCGCAGCCTCCATCTCACGGCGCTCCTTCTTCATTGGTGGCTGACCCAGAAGGTGTGCCGGTCAGTGTGCGCTCCTCAACATACTAGGAGGCAGTGACTACGCCGGACGCCACCTTTTTGGTGTGGATCTGGTGACACGTGAAGCACGGGAAGGGGTGGAAGTGCCTGTGGGCACGTACTCGGGGTCACACTCATCATCAGAGCTAATGACCATGCGGGCAGACGGGGCGACAGACTTCGATCGCCCGCGTGCATACACCTCGATCTTGTTTAGGTGCCATAGTAGAGAGGACCTGTAAAGGATCAATATTAGTACGAGAAGTAGCAAACAAGACAAGCAAAACCACACACAAAACAAAAATTAAAATAAAATGACAATACTATAGTAACAGTGACACACGACGGGCCTGGTGACGGCTCGTCGTGACAATGAAGGACCGTCATAGGGTCCGTCGTGTCTTACTTAGACTATATATATATGGAGAACCCTGAAGGAGAGTCTCTGACTAGTATGACGGTATGTGCAGGACGGACCGTCAAAGGTACGACGGTCCGTTGTGGGTGTCCGTCAGAGGACACTTGAAAAAATGTGGAGACCCCTAGGAGAGGGGTCTCTACCATTGAAAAGGTCATGTAGGACGGACCGTCACAGGTAAGACGGTCCGTCATAGGTGTCCGTCAGAGGACACTTGAGAGAAATGTGGAGACCCCTAGGAGAGGGGTCTCTGACCGTCATGACGGTCATGCAGGACGGTTCGTCAGAGGTATGACGATACGTCGTAGTTGTCCGTTTGAGGATACTTTGAAAAATAGAGAGAGACCCATAGGAAAGGGGTCTCTGACAACCAGAACAGTTGTGCAGGACGGACCATCGTAGGTACGATGGTCCGTCGCAGGTATGACGGTCCGTCGCATGTGTCCGTTGAAGGACACTTTAGAAAAATATGAGAGACCCTTAGGAATAGGGTCTCTGACAACCAGAACAGTTGTGCAGGACGGACCGTCGACAAGATGACGGTCCGTCGCGTGTGCCCTAGTTTGAAAATAACAGAAAGACGTACCTGGCACGACGGATGCTACCATTAATAAAAATAAAAATAAAGAAAAAAAACTATACGTATTGGGTTGCCTCCCAACAAGCGCCTGATTTAACGTCGCGGCACGACTGAGGATACTTGATTACTCAGACTTAATCAAGGTGGTATGCCTCTTCCTCTCCGTGTATTTGGCATACAAGGAGGGTGGTTCTGCATAAATCAAAAACAATAAAACAAAGTAAAAATCAAGAAAATATCAACTAAGCTATAGTAATAAGTTCAAGTTAATCTAAAAGCTACTTTCCCCGGCAGCGGCGCCAAAATTTGATACGCTCAAACTTACTTCTCAAATAAGAAGTAAAGCGGTCGTGTCAAGTAAATAACCCAACTAGTGAGGTTGGGATCGTTCCCACGAGGAAAATAGTCTAGACTTAACTTCAACCTGTTATTACTATTGTTTGGCCAATGACTTCCTTGGAAAGTAAAAA
Organism: Solanum pennellii; assembly: GCF_001406875.1. Taxonomy (NCBI): domain Eukaryota; kingdom Viridiplantae; phylum Streptophyta; class Magnoliopsida; order Solanales; family Solanaceae; genus Solanum; species Solanum pennellii. Next base: position 4,791,755 of record NC_028644.1, on the reverse strand, counting down.
CATAAAAAAGGGGGGTTTGTATTTCTAAATGAGTGAAAATATATAACGAACTTGAAAGAGACACTTAACAACTCTGAATGTTGGAATTTAATCAATTAATCAAAGTAGCTAGGGTTTACGTGTTCCCTACAGGTTCATAACTTGATAATTCTAACTATAACAATTCTTTCTTAGTATCTTGCATGCAAAGTGATAAGTTATGTATTTCTAAATCCTTGGTCCGGCATCTAGAAAATTTCACTCCGCACCTTGGTCCGGCTACGTGTGTTGCTTTCCTAACCCTTATCTTTACCTCATATTAAGCATCGCATTCGATATTTGACTAAGTTATTACCTCGTACCAATCAATACTAGCCTATTAGATAGTATACACTAAATCTATGTTGATAATTCTTTTCCTATTATCTACCTCCTTGGTCCGGCAAGTAGCATTAAGGCGAGTTCTAACGTTGATCATCCGTTAAAAAGACTTCTAAGCGAAAGAATTATTAATACATGCAAGACACTATTCTAGAATTGTTATTTTAGCTAGGGTTTATCTCATTATTTGCCTATGGTTCCCACAACCCTAGTTATGGAGTTTAGTTACTCATAGCCATAAACACAATATTCAAATATATTAAATAAGAATTCATGTACTTACTTCAATGAGAAAGAATAAAATCCAAAAGTTTGCTTGATTAATCACCAAAAATCACTTGCAAGAAT
>NC_028644.1:4783992-4791015 GCF_001406875.1 Solanum pennellii | reverse complement strand
GAGTCTAACAACGGTCCCGACTCCGACCATGGTCCAGAGTCTAACCTAATAATCAAAGGTCCAGACTCCGACATCTAAAACGAGGTTTTTCGAACTATTTATAGAAAATAAAAACCTAATTATACAAGGACTCTATTTGCTTGAAATCTGTCAAAATGCGGCTGGGTCGACGGACCACGCGACGGATCGTCATGGTCACGACGGACCGTCATGGACTCCATCGTCCCATACTTGTGCAATTTCATATGCTGCTCTCTTCATTACCCTCGACGGCAAGTATGAAGGACCGTCATAGGAACAACGGTCCGTCGAGGGTCTTCGTTCCAAAACACTTCAACTCTTGGAATCTGGGTACTGGGACTACTTCTCTGAACTTCATGACGGACCTGCAGGACGGACCGTCATAGACACGACGGACCGTCACAAGCTGCGTAACCCCACACTTGGTCAGACTTCCCCATCTTCCTTCAGCAGCTGCACTACGCTGCCACCTACGGACCGTCACAGGCACGACGGACCGTTATAAGCTCCGTAGGTGGTCTCTTCTGCATTTCTCCGCTCAAAATCTCCGCATTCATCTTTGGACAGATTTCCTGCAAAACAAAGAGAATCTTATATAAAAATTAGCACAAAAAGGCTTTTGGACACACTAAACTTAAGGAAAAAGTATTAATAATACCGTGAAACCACGGTATATCAATACACACACACACACACACACTTTTACATAATTAATTTTTTTCATGAAAAAATTAAAACTGACTTTTTAAAAGAAATTTGAGGCCCCAAAAAATTGGGGGCTTAAGGCAATGACCTTAAAATCCATAGGCAAGAGCCGGTCCTGAATGCTCGGTATTCAATCATTTTATCCCCACACAACGATGTAGTTAGGGTGTTATTTATCTTAGCTGATTAGAGGTCGAGAGACCATGATCATACACCTAACCCTGTGATTCAATAACTAGATAATCATCTAAGTTGATGAAATTGATATTAAACATGAATGTTAGTAAATTATAATACTAAATCGATTCATTCATTGATCGTATAAACATGTATATTTTATTTGTTAATTGTCTTTTAGTTATTTTCATTTTTAGTTAAGTTAATATATTCATCTTTTGAATCCTCCACTTAAATAAATAATTACAATTAGTTTAATTTAGTAAATAGTTAATTGACAAGTCCTTTGGGATAATCTGATTCTTTTAAGGATCATTATATTACTTGTGTGACTACATACACTTGCGCGTGCAATTGGAAGAAAAAAGTTTTTGGCGTTGTTGCCGGGGACTTAGACATTAACTATTCTTCTAGGTTATATTTTTTTTCTCTTTATTTGTTAATTTGTTTATTTATTTTGATAAATATTTTTTTCTATTACTACTAATTAATACTTCTCGTGAGATGTACGAGAATGAGGATTATTCATAAGTGGTAAGACCTTGTCCTAATGTTTTCTAGTCCACATAGCCAAATAAATATTCCTCGCATAAGGGCCAAGAAGTGCCAGATACAACATATATTACTTGGTTCTTTTATCTTTATACCCCCATCCCTCGAAAGGAGCAAAAAATTAGATGTAAAGTTAGGGGTGCAATTCATAAGTTCAAAGTGGAAAGAGAAGTGGTAACTTACTTGTGTCGTGTCGCGATGTTAAATCAAGCGTTTATTGGGAGGCAACCCAATATATAGTGTAACTTTTTATTATATTTTTTAGTGTCACTTTTTGAGTTGTTTTTATTGGTTTTGGAGAATTCTGAGTATCCAAAATTTGGAGTTAAGGAGCACGTTTGAGCTTAAGTGTGGGTGACTACCCATGATGAAAATAAAGAAAACATGCTACTAGCTAGGCCTAAAGGCCCCCGGAGTTTTTCTAACCTTTGTTTTAAATTTTATTTGATGCTTTGGGGACATAGCATCTTTTTAAGTGTGGGGTGGAGGAATAAATTCCTAGTTTTTACTGTTTTATTGAGTCTTTTTTCATAGGATGGGTTCCTCGCAATTTTGTTTTCAGTTCTTTCTCGAGGATAGTCCCTTTGAACCGAGTGTCTTATATATTTTAGGAAGTAAATTTTATTTTTTATTTTTTCGAAGAGAAAAGAAAAGATCCTTTTTCTTGAATCATTTAATACTTACTATTTGGGCCTAATTTTGAGTAGTATTTTCTTGTGAATGCTTGATTGCTAGTGAAATTGCAAACTTTTTGACATCTAGGTTCATGGTTGTGATTTTGCATATAGCTTATTTTATTTTTTACTTTGTTATGATCCTGTTTCTCTTAGAAGTGGAATTAATCCATCTTGATTTATACTTGTGCCATGTATGGTGGGATTTTATTTATTACATGTTTTGCATCTTAGTCTAGAACTTGTCCTGCATGTTATTGAAGTGATGCTTTGTTTAGGAGATGATAATAGGCTTTCTTTGGTTTGTCTGGGAATTTTAGCCTTTTCAGATATTATATCACTAGTTAGCCTTTTTGAGCCTATAGCCTTTTGTTGGTACCCATATTTTTCCCTTGACTATTTGTTGAATCCCTAGTTTTTGCACCATGCTTCCTTGAGCACTGTAGCATAGACTTATTATAATTGTTAATTATGAAGAAAAGGGGATGGTTGAGTGAAAGGGTAATCAATGATAGCTACAAAGTACTTAAAATCCCTCTTTGAAAGAATGTGATGCGAGATCTATTTTTTCTTTTTGGTATATGAATCAAATAAAATTATATGACTATACAAATGGTAAAGATAAACATTATAAAGGAAGGTATTGCTTTCAATGAAAAAGAGAAGTGAAGCACACGTGAGTAGTAGCCACTGGACTACACTTGGGGTGAATGACATTTTAAGACTAATTACTCGAATATGTTTGTAACAAACTGAAACGAGGCTACTCAAACCATTCTTTTGTTGAAAATCTTTTTCTTAAAAGTGAAATAGTAAATGTATTATAACTCTCTCTGAGATGGGACAAGAAGAAGTAATTCCAAAAAATCTACAGTCAATCTCTTTTATCTTTGTTATCATGAAAGATACATGGCGAAATGGTCTGGTGAACTCTTATACTTGTATCAGATTGTATTCTTAACCCTTTTACTTACCCCCTTGTCATCTCGACCCTTAAACTCAATTAAAATGAGATTTTTAGGCTCCTTCGACCATGTGTGTATTTTACTCTCCTTTATATACTTAACATGTCATATCCACGTCAAATATATTAATGTCATATCATATTATTTCAAAATATTTTTAAAAATTATTAACCAAATTATTTAATAAAATGTAAAATAATAACATTTTAATATATTTTTGGCAACTTTTAAAGTGAATTTCGATACATTCAATTCTCTTAACTTTCACTGTTTCACGATTAAAATCATCCAGAGAAAACCATTGTCGCCGTCGTCGCCATTTTTGCTGGTGAAATCACATATACTTTCTCCCTCACCCGTCTTCATCTAAGCCGCACATCTACACTATTTTTTCCTCCTCCAACCTCCACAACAATAACAACCTAAGACACCGCACCACCAGATCTGGCCGAAAAACCTCTTCACCACCATGACCTTACCCTCACCCAACTCGTTCTCCTCTCCACTAGCCACTTCCACCTCTCTCTCACACTGATCTAATGTGAATAGTGGTGGCATGCACCACAAGCGCCGATTCTCTCTCTCACGCCAATGCGATTCAGTGGTCTCCTGCGAGCATCGGTCCGCTTTCTCCCTCCGCGGTAAATGAGACACCAAGATATGCTAAATAATAAACTTTGAATTTCTATTTCTCCACAAGTAATTTAAAAAATAAATAAATAAAAGTGTACCATTCTAAGAAGTAATCAAAGGGAGCCATGGAAATGGTAGCAAAAATAGGCTTAAATGCTGACTGAACGCAAGGATCCATCACACTATCCATCACTAATTTAATTATTATCATCCGAATAAATTGTGGAGAAGGAAAAAGAGAAGAAGTTTGGTCACGGCTCAGGCATGAAAATGACCAAGATGGAGGCGGTAGTGGCCACTGGTACTAGGTAAGGGTTGTTCACGGGTTGATTTGGGTCGGTTATTGATCAAAATCAAAACCAAACCAATTTAATTGAATTTAAAATTATCAAAATCAAACCAAATATAATGTACATTTATCGGTTTGGTTGTTTTCTGTTTTAATTTGGTTTGGTTTGATATTCGGTTATTAATGATACATAAAAATAAAATAAAAAATTCATTCAAACCGTGAAAAAAGTGACAATAATCCATTCAAACAAAAAAATAGTTACAATGAATCACATTACAGAACTTTTGATCATTGAATTTACCAAATAAAACTTCAAAATTCACTATTTTGGTATTAGAATGAAGAGACAATGATATTTTCACTCCCACAAAGAATTTCGGTAGACACTTATATACATGAAATCAATAAGAAAAATGTTCTCACCTTGGATATTATTTTTTTCATAACTAAATTATAAATAAATTTTGATGAAACATACATAAAATCTTTAAAATTGTTTACGAATATGAATATCATGTATTTATAATAATAAAATTTATGTATATAACTTGTTGGTTCGATTTAGTTATTTCTTCGGTTTTTTCGAACAAACCATCCTGCAGGTCTGTCATGAAGTTCAGAGAAGTAATCCCAGTACCCAGATTCCAAGAGTTGAAGTGTTTTGGAACGAAGACCCTGTGACGATCCGTCGTATCTATGACGGTCCGTCCTGCGGGTCTGTCATGAAGTTCAGAGAAGTAATCCCAGTACTCAGATTCCAAGAGTTGAAGTGTTTTGGAACGAAGACCCTCGAAGGACCGTTGTGCCTATGACGGTTCGTCATACTTGCCGTCGAGGGTAATGAAGAGAGAAGCAGAAGAAATTGCACAAGTATGGGACGACGGAGTCCATGACGGTCCGTCGTGACCATGACGATCCGTTGCTTGGCCCGTCGACCCAATACGTATTTATAAAAAATAATTCTACTGCTCAAACCGACTAAATGGGTTGTTACAATAGATACCAATTTACCCATCGTTCGTCCTCGAACGATCACAGGAAGAAAAGGGGAGGGCGAGAAAGAGTACCTGAATTTGTAAAAAGATGTGGATATCTTTCTTTCATATCGACCTCACTTTCCCATGTGGACTCTTCAACTGGCCGATCCTTCCACTGAACCTTGATAGATGCAATCTCCTTTGATCTCAACTTGAGGACCTCCCTATCTAAAATAGCAATGGGCTCTTCCTCATAAGACAGATTCTCATCAAGAAGAATTGAATCCCAACGAATAATATAATTTCCATCACCATGGTATCAGATGTCTCTGCTTCAGACCTCCCGGGGAAAGCATAACAATGAGCCCTATCACCTGTCTGTCCATTGCCCCTACGAAGTTGCGCTGCAGTAGTTCCAGCAAATCAGAGTTCAGGGTGAGCTATTATTTCTAGCTCGTGCTGGATTCTCTCATTCACGTCTTGATGTCTTTGAAGTTCAGACATGGACCATCTTTTTACTTATTTTGGTTTCTTAAATACTCTTAGACTTGGTAATTTGAGGATAGATGTTCTTGATGTGATGACTTCCAGATTTTGGGGATAATCAGTGTTAAATTTAGAAGCTTATTTATTCGGTACATTAATAAGTTTGGATCTTCCGCATTATTTTTGTTAATTATAGTTGAACTATTGGTAAATGTTGGGGTTTAGATTTGTTGGTTCGCTCACCTAGTAGGCTAAGTGTGGGTGCCACTCACGACTCGTTTTGGGTCGTGACAAAAATTTTCTTTTAACCTAAAAAATGTTATAAGTTTGATCAATGGTCAGATGGATTTGCTAAATTGTGTTTTATTAAGTTTAAGGATCCCGATAACAAAAACGTAAGTAGAGAGATTTAGAATACAAAGTGATACAAGTATAAGGGTCTACCAAACCATTTCGCCAAAGATATGTGTCAATAATTTACGGCTCTTTTGAGCTTCATATAGCGGAAGTCCAAAATGTCTAAAAGTCATTTTCCTTTATCTTTGTTATATGAAAGATATATATGTCAATGATGTGCAGTTCTTTTATTTTCTTCGATTGCACTTCACGATTCTGTCATTGTTTGACTACTTAACAACAATTGTGCTGAGTAGTAGTTAGTTATTTTCCTTCATTATATCCTTCATTATATCCTTGCTTGGAAACATTAGTTTTTCTCTTTTGATTTTCCTAATACTGAAGTGGTACTCAATAGTACTCACTCTCGAAACCGGTGAAAAGGGATTAAAAATTTCTCCATGTTCACATCCAAATTTGTTCTTCTCTTTTGATTTTCCTATGGTATTATTGTTGGCTGAAATTTTGAGGGTATTTGTTTTTATTGTTTTTTTTTATATATGTGCACAAATGATTATCATCCTTACTCAAAACAAGAGTACTTCTGATCACCACCTCTTCTCCAATTGTAGTGTAATTTTAGAACAATATCCGTAACAATCTTCAAATTCTTTAACTTCAATCATTTTTGTCTGAATTTCAATTTCAAGTTATTCATGAACAGCCGTACGATAATTTCTTAAGCGATAATTTATTAGTCTAGCATTGGGTTGTGCTGGGCACGGGCTATGCCAATCTAGTCTTTTGAGAAGAGATTAAGGGTGTGTTTGGTAGAAGGAAAATACATTTTCCTGGAAAACAAGTAGACTTTTTTGACTTATTTTTTCATGTTTGGTTAGCGAGTGAAAAATATTTTTCTGAAATGATTTTTAGTGTTTGATTTATGAATGAAAATATTTTTGAGAAATATATTTTATTTTTACTAGAGTAGAAAATAATATGTGAAATTGAAAATATTATTAAAAATAATTTTTTTGGGGACGGGAGGGGGTAGGGGTGAAAAAATTAAATAAATTGAAGTTGGAAATATTTTTTAAAAAAATAATTTTTTTGGTGGGGGTTCGAGATAGAGGTGAAAAAATAAAAATTGAAGTTGAAAATATTTTTTTTAAAAAACAAACTTAATTTCTTTTGGGGGGCGGTGG
>NC_028644.1:4762675-4783237 GCF_001406875.1 Solanum pennellii | reverse complement strand
GGTAGGGGGTGAAAAATAGAAAAATTGGAAGTATTTTTTATAAAACAAACATTAAATTTATTATCATTTTGGGAGTGGGGGTTTGCGGATCGAGGGTAGGGATGGTGTGAAAATATAATTTGAAAATTGAAAATATTATTAAAAAATAAACATTAATTTTTATTTGCCATGGGCAGTGGCGAAGCCAGGGTTTTCAATAAGGGGTTTCAAAATTTCTAGAAATAGACACATGGAATAACCGAAGGAGGTTTGACATCTACTATATATACATAATATATTATTTTAACCATGTATAAATAGTATATTTTCCGTCGAAGGGGGTTCAGATGAACCCCTTTGTACCAAGGTGGCTCCGCCGCTGGAGGGGGGGGGGNNNGGGGGGGGGGTAGGAGATGGCTGGGAGGGGTCGGGGTGAGGGTGAGTAAAAAAAATTGAAGTTGAAAAATGTGTTTTTTTTAAATTAAGCTTTAAATTTATTTTTTCAACAAAAAAATTGTAATTTGAAGTTTGAGGAAAGTTTTACCGAAAACTCAAATTGTTTTGAAATTGGTAGTTTTGGAAAAAAGATTCAAATACCTTTAATTTTACAGTATATCAGCCACATAACTCTTTATTTTCTATAAGCCACATAACTCTTTATATTCTAAGAGATATGGCCATTTGAAGTTTACTCGAAGATCATCTTACATCAAAACTTAATCGGTAAGGAAACTTTCAACTTTACTTTATGCTAGGAGTTTCTACTGACCTTAATTCATATATATCAAAGATCATTCAACACTAAATAATTTACCTTTACACATATGAGCAATTAAGAATCACCCAATATGACCCAACAAGTATATGAAGAATAGTCCGGGTCTAACTTAGAAATTTTTGGAGTGTTACATCCTAATCACATTTTTTAATTTTACATTCCAAACTAAAGTGAGTTTAAGAGAAAATTTAAAGAAATTATATTAAGTTGATTTATTCATGTATATATTTCAACATGAATCCTATGAATTGAGTATTCTTGAGATGAGTAGTATCATTGAGTTTTGAGTTCTTGAGTTTCCAATATTGTCGTTGAGATCCTTGGAATGATTCGTTCATGTCAATATTTCAGAATAAAATCTATATTGAGTTATAAATCTTCAGAATATTTTAAAGACATACTCATGTTTTAAACTGAGTTTATGAGGAATGTTTAAAGAGACATTGTAAATAAATTGTAAAGGAACTAAGTATTCCTAAATGTACTATTTTACATTGAGAAAAGAGAAACTTTGACTTCTAAAAGAGTTCATGAGTTCAAAGATACTTTAGAGTAGTTACCTCTTTCAAAAGGATAATTTGAGAAATTATCTCAAACAAGAGACAGAAAGAGAGTATATTTTACACATTTGAGCATAAGTATATATTTTGGGAGTAATATTGATCAACGAATGGGGAGGAGTTTAGACAACTCACATTCCTCATAAACAATGTCTGCCAACATAGTTACAAGATCGTACTTTATAGATGAATCCTTAGTGAATCCCGGTAGAGCTTATTGGATCCACTTAGCTGAGGTATTCAATACCCAGGGAAGGTATAGGACAGTTTTGGCAGCGTGAATGAGACGTTGTATCATCTCATAGCTCATAGTGATGGTTGTCGGTTAGAGAATATCCCAAATAAGGGTACAGAGTAGTTTTATTCTATTTCTTATATACATTCTTGAGTTCATATCTCTTATTTATTAATATTAAACATGTAAATCTTGTCACGCCCCGAGCTACCCCCTAGACGCGGACACGCAACCTAGGACCACAAGTGATCCCAAGCTAACCCTGCTGGCATGATCATGAGCATACTAAAGATAATAAACTGTTGCGGAAGCTAAATCATACTTAAAATAAAAATATGGGGAATACCCATATTCTATAACTGAGATATTTGAAAACAATGAGTTTAATACAAAGAAATATTAACTAAATACTAAGCTGAATCTAACTATGTCTGAAAATAGCCTCTAAACTAGACTAGAAATACTGGGACAAGCCCCAGCTAAATCTAGCAAAAACTGAAACTAAATGACGAAAGACTGAAATGAAACTCATGATTGTTGTCCTCGGAGAATGAGGACTCACCACTGAATCTACTGAACTGGAGATCGGGAAATCGATCTATGCATGACCTGGATGCTGAGAACTTGAACCTACATCACGAGAAGATGTAGCAGACGTATGCATCAGTACTTGAAAGGTACTGAGCATGTAGGATAGAGTACAGCTGAAATAAAACATAACTGAACAAGCACAAAAACAAGTATAATAATCTGAACATGATGTGCTGATTTCTGAGCTAACTGGATGCAATGACCAATTTATAACATGCTGAAACGGAATAATGAATATACTGATTAATGGTCAATGTAGAGAGTCTAACTGAACTCTGGGAGCTACTAATAACCGATAATAAAACTACATGAGCTAAATGTGGAGTCCGATGTATGCGCCCCATCGAGAGTACCCAATATACCCCGCCAAAGGTATAAAGGTATGATGGCGTGTCACTAAACTGATTTCCCAAAGAGGGGACTTACAACCTACTCGGCTAGTAGTTCTGGGACTATTTTCTATGCTAAACCCTAGTCCAACTCGGTATTATTCTACTCCCAATGAATTCTGTAAATTAACTGATTATATATGAATTTCCGTAAAAACTGGATAGCTCGAAACAGAACATGCAAACTGAGAATGCAACAATTAATCTGGTAATTATGCATTTATAACTGAGACATGCAAATCTGAAGTGTCTGAAATATATGACCTACCATGTGTAATTCAAGAACTAAAGAAATACAAAGCTAGGTTTCTGAAATTCATGCGATAATATGAGTAATAACATGATAATCTGATTTGGAACATATATTTAATAAATTCATGAAGTTATATCAATGTTCTAGAAACCCTAGGTTAATTCATGATAATAGAATCAAGAACTGATTGAAACTAAGGACCCAATGGGTGAAAGGAACCCACTAGTGAAATCCTACATACCTGGTGATGAAATCAACAGAAAAATACTTAAGTTTCGGGCTGGAACTGCTGGAGCTTGTGGCGTTCTTGAAGTAGGGTTCTTGAGATTTTTTTCTCCTCTCTTGCTTCTAATTTTCTATGTTTTGATTTAATGATTTGGCTTGGATATGTTTTAATTATGTTTATAGGCTTAAACTGACTAAAATCTGATGATTTAGGGTCAAAATGATGTAACTTAGGGTTTAAACGGAGTGGGAAAGGTCAGAAAGACCCCTGGGAAGGTTGCTGTCGGGCTTCATGACGGCCAGGACTGACGGTCCGTCGTGCGCCCGACCCCCCGTCGTTGGGTCCGTCGTGAGGGCCTGTTCGACAAGCCTTTACTAAAATGGGCATAACTTTTTACTCGGAGGTATGATTTTGGAAAGGTCGGTGGCTATGGAAAGATAATTCAATTATATATCTGTGGGTAGGTAATGGGAGACATAATTCATTTTTTGCTAAGAGTTATGATCATTTTAAGTTGACCCAACTGCATTTCCCTTTAACTGGCTGCAAATTTTCCACCTACGGACCGTAGGTCCAGTTACAAATCATGCTGGTCATTCATAGCTCTTTTTGGAGAGTGATTGAAGGGAGTCTTGATCGACGGTCACGGACTACGGACCGTTGTTTGACCTACGGATCATAAGTCCGTCCGTCGTCCAAGACTTAACCAGCTGAAATTTTTGGGAGTTTTTGATCCCATTGACGGTTGTGCAGGACGGACCGTGGTTCAGGCTACGGTCCGTCGATGCCACCGTTGGTGGCACCTATAGATTTTTCTGAAAAACTAATTTTTGGTCTGTTTTGGCTATGTGGTGTTACAAATCTTTTATTACATCTTTTTTAATGAGTGGAGTTCAGCACTTTTTCAGTTTTGTCAGTTCAGTTATCTACGTTTTTTGTTCCTCTTACATTCTTGAGTTCAATGTACTTTATGTCATTCAACCTACATCTATTATGATGCTGATATAGGTGTTAAGGTTATCAGTAGGCGCTTTGTTGAGATCATTTTACACTCGGTTAGCAATTGGTGAGCCTCCTTGTATTCAGGAGCACTTCATATTTACTTTAAGTTTAGTGGTTTTGTTATGTCGTGGGCATGTTATCCATATCCTTGTTTAATAATAGAGGTTTCATAGATAATTATAATTGATGAGTCTTTGGGTATTTACTTTCTTTTGAGTTGTTTTACAGACTATAAGTATTTGTATTAAGTATTTTCTAAACCTTATGAGTTGAGTAATTAAGTGTAACAAATTTAATTCACTTGTAAGTTTATGTATGCTTGAGTTAGTCCTCCGATTATATCCAGACATGCGAAGGATTCTCTTAGGGACAACTAATGGTTCTTGAGTGTCGACCACGTCTATAATGTAGGCTTGGGTCGTGACACTTGGATAAGACACTGGTAATATTTGTTATTCAACCTGTATTATAAGGTTAGCCTAAAAAAGACAGAAACAGAATAAGATGAAACAGAAAGTAAATAGAATATAAGAAGTAATCCGAGTCCACAGAAACTATTGTGTGTCCTTAAGAAATTTAATCCCCTCACTGTACCCGAGGTTATGGATTAATTTCTCCCAAGATAAAACGGATTAATCCTGTTAAAGAAAAAGTGGTACCTCAAATTTCTTTAACTTCAGCAAACTTCAGAACAGCAACAAGTCACACAGACTCAGTCGATCGATACTTTGATTTTTTAGAGAGAAAAAATCCAGTGTTTGAAAAAACGAAAATTGACTTCCTTTTATAGCCATTTTCAGCAAGAAACGTGTCTGTTCAGACCCGTTTTATCAGAAAGTTGTGTCTTTTGGAAAAAATAACAACTTTTCAGAAAAATATGTCTGTTAGGAAAATAACGGCTTTTCTGAAATTAACGACTTTTTGGAAAGAGTAACATCTTTTCGGAATGTTACCGTTAGCCGCAAATTTATAAGAGATAATATTAACAGGATTTATTTGATTGAACAAAAACTGAATAAATAAATTTTGTCCAAAAAATTTATCAATCAATCACATCCAAATCCGAAGCCGAAGCCAAAGCGGAAGCCGAAGCCGAAGCCGAAGACGGCGCGAGGGGGCATCTTCTTCTTAGCTCTTTAAGAAGTAATGGAAGTCTTTCCTTATATAAGGACAACAATTTCCCTTTCTTTTGTCGATATGGGAGAAATGACTTTTCATTTGCACTTTGCAAATGAATTTTCATTTTCCCTCCAAAATAGTTCCCTCACTTTTCATGTTCTCTCTTTTCTTTTCTCGTTCACACTTGCTAAACCCAACAATATTTACAAATGGTTGGCTCGAATACTACGCTTTGTATGGATACTATTGGTTGGCCGAGTACCACATGTGGTACATTCTTGACTATTTCCTAATATGTTAGTTCCATGAGTGATCCAAATTTACTTATTGTACTATGCTTGTTACATTGTTGGTCCATGAGTTATCAAAATTTGTGTTTAAATACTTGAATATTTCTTGTATAGATCGAAATTGCATGTTAAACATTGTAGATGACATCATAGGGATCTATGGTGGTCTGTGTATTTGAAAGGTGTCATAAATCAAGTATTATTTGTTTTATGTTATGAGGGTTGTGGACCTGTCATATGGGCTCGGGAGTTAAGGTTATCTGGTAAGAGTCATTGTAGGTTTAAGCTATAATGAGTTGGAGGGTGGAATGACCTGGATGGTGGAGTTGGTAACGGAATAAGGTAGGATGGCTTGAGATAAAGGTTATGAGTTCAACGTTAATATTACTTGGGAGTAAGGGTGGTGACTGAAGGATCAAGGTCCTAATTATACCCCAAGCTTCATGTTTGTTTGATTATGTGCATGTTATTATGTGGTGGATTTTGGTTGACTGATGGTATCTATACGTATGTGTTTTTTTTGTTGAGACTACTCTTATTAGACAACTTTGCATAGTCTGATTGCACGATCAGTGATTTTCTTAGGCGCATATGAAGGTGATCTCCAACAACTTCTACCTCTCTTCATTATGGTGGGATTGTGTCTTATTATTATTCTGAACCTTATAATCTCTTAGAAACTCCTGTATTAATTTAGAATAGTTCCTTGTAAGGGTTCAATATAGTTATTTACAAAAATACCTTGTGTGAGAAATTTGGGGTATTTATGTATTTAAATAGAGAGTTTAGTTATATTCTCATCTATTTCCGCATTGCATTTAAATTAAGGGTAAAGGTTCTTCTACCTACCAATTATCATAGTTGTTCGCACGGCCAATGGATTGGATCGTCAGGCTCAATTTTTTAAATAATAAAAAATAACAAAACAAGTCTAGGCCCAAAATGAGTCCAAAACAAAAAAAAAAAGCGAAAACAACAAGAAAGGAAATAGGACAAGATTGGATTAAATGGGTCCATCAATATATACTCTCTATCTAATAAGGGTTTTCCAAAGGAAACTTCTTGTTCTCCGCCGCTGCATCCAGTGTTCTTCTAGGATGTTGAAGAAGGCAAGATTTCTAAATGGCGGATGATTTTTCTTTTTCTCTATGTGATCACCACTCGAGTTCCTAAGTGGTGTGTATCGTTGGCAATCAACTTTTAGAAGTAAGACTCATAAATCTGTGTCCTTTTTGTTATACATATTTGTGTTCATATAAGAGGATTAATGTAGCTTCATGTTCCTTTTGTGAAGATGTGTTATCAAATTTGTATACCTAATGAATACTGTGATTAAGCGAATATTTGTATGTGATCTCTTAGACTTTGTCATTTCTCTATGCAGCCGGTACTCGATTGGATGATTCATCTTAACTGATTATGTAGATTCTCTTGAAGAAGTTAATATTTTTTCATGGCTGATTCCAAACACATGAAATGGCCATCAAGTTAAGTGAAAATGGATCATAATAATTCTCAAAAGAGGTAAGTCGCATTTTTATTTAATTATATTCAAATAATTCTCATCTATATCGATCTATATAACTAAAGCATATATGTCGAAATTCCACAAATGAAAAATTAAAAAAAAATCAATATTGAATATGTAAGTGATAAAATTAAAAAGATATTATTGAATATTAAACAACACACACACAAAAACAAAAGAGAGATGGTAGAAGGGGAAAAATATTAAAAGTGTGCTTAAATTATGATTAGGGTTTGAACAATTTGGATAACTACTAAATACTTACATTATGAAATATTGTTAGACTTTTCAATGAAAATAACTCTCTATATCAACTTTACTTTAATAACCAAGTTTAATTTGGATGATATTTTCTGGTCTAAAATTGAAAATAATATTCTAGTAAATGTGATATTTACAAAACTATTGATTCATTTGGACTATGAAACTAGACCTCCGAAGTATTGTAGCAGCTTATCTGGATAGTAAAATGTATAATTTTCAAATGACATAGTTGTTTAACTTTGCCAAATATACTTTTATTATAGTATGATTTTGATATATAGTTGTTGGGTATTTGTATCTTAAATAAAATTCACTTATAAATTATGCATAAAGATAATATTTTCAACATAAATATTTTTGTACATCAACAACAAATAAAAATCTAAGAATTTTGTTTATAATATACAGTCTCATAGTTGCCGCCATTGGCAACATAAGAAGTTCAATAAAAGTATTCAAAATTTAGTACATAACTAGTAGTAATATTCGTTTATGTAATATAATTTTTATATTCTCCTTCATAGCAAAAATCGTATATGATGAATGTATCGCCAACCTTTAAACATGTCGATAAATTTTATTTAAACACTCAAATTATAGATTATACCAATAAAGCATCTTAACAGAAACTTCTTACTCAAATTTTTGAAAAGCTTTGCCTCATATTCTCAAACTCTTATTATGTTGATAAGTTAATCAAATAAAACATGTCATACATCAGTCTAAATTGGAGCATGAGTTGGGTTGTTTTGTTATTGTGGCTAATATATATAACTAATTAAATAAGGCTTCTAAGTAATTGGTACTTGGGAACACCCGCAAGAAGCATTTTCAATGTTTATATTAAAAGTTTCAAACAAAAATACTTTATCATTTGTTCATATGTAATAGAAATTCAAATGCATAAAAAATTAAAATAGTTAATAATAGAGTTTATGATTAATACAGTACATCTCTATGATAAGCATTAAAATAAAATAAATGACCCAAAAAATCAATATTGATATAGTAGTGGACCAATTGAGATAGTGTCAATAGCAAAAGGACATACATCTAAGCAAGAAACTATTTCATATTAAATAAATATGAAGTATAAGAACGAAGATTCGAAATGAACAAATTTAAACATTAAAATTATCTTCCTTATTCTTGAAGAATAAGGGGAAAATAGATTGATCAAGAAAGATCTATTGTTCTTCTTATATATAAAATTATAATTGGATCTCCATATATTTGGTAAAGCCCATAAACTTCTACTTTGAAATTATATTATAAAATGGACATCATCCAACTAGAGCATGAAAACGTAATAAATTGGTCCGAGTTTACTTTTTAGGGAAGAGTAGAAGAAGGAGGATCCTCAAACGCGAAAAGGATCCAATAAGTCTGAAAGATTTGAACAATGAGTTGTTTGAGGTGAAAATCTCATGTTGGATTCTGTGGAGTGGAAGTAATGGTGACTTGTGTGGCAACTTTTTCACTATCACCCAAAAAATAACCTTTGTCTTACGTGAAGTTGTCGAAGTACGATTAACCTCTGCATTTAAAATCACTACTTATATTTTTGATATTAGCCATAATTCACAAGAATATTATGTAGTCTTAGTAAGTTGGGGTAGGATTAAGAATTTACCTGGTGAGAAATATCACATTGTTCTAGGAAACCTAGATGTTGTCGGAGTCCAATTTTATTGGCCTTATCCTCAATAGCTACTGAAAATTCTTCCTCACAAACAAATCGAAAAATGGCATTCAAGACATAGTACATATCACTTAAACACTATCTTTCAAAATATTGAGTTGTTCGTCTTTCAAATTTATATTGCATTGGAATAAATAATAATGTATTTTTAATAAATATTTCTTACATAAATATTGATAAAGCTTTTGATTGTGTTCTGAAGTGCCAATTATGTAAGTAAGTTATCCTCATAAAATGTTGTCTTCTTCAATTATATACATTAGGCTCAGTAAGATGTAAAACCTTATTCAAGTTTCAGTGAGGTTGATGAGTGACTTGTTTAACGTGGTTAACTAATTTATATAATTAGAGCTTGAGAAAATATCTTGACGTTTTTCAAAAATTTATATAAGAATTTTTTGTTTAGATGCTCTATTGGGAAAATCTATACTCTGATTGTCAAAATTAAATTTACCGGCAACTTTAAAGGTTGCTATATATTTCATCCTATAACATTTAAGATATAATCAAGAAAAGATAGTTAAATAAACAATAAAATTGTATGGTATACATTTAATAGACTACTACTCTTTATATACTAAAATGTTTGAATACTTTAATCAAAATTCTAGAGTTGTCAATAACAGAAACTATGAAACTATATATTATAAATAACTCTTAAAGTCTTTAATAGTTAAATAATATACAAAATAATTATATTAATAATATTCTTTTATGCATAATTAGGGAATGAAGTTCCTGTAAGATACAAAATATTTTTATATTATGATTTTGAGATATAATCAGGTGGACTTCAACTTCTGGCAAGTGAGTGTCGCAGGAGCAATATTGCACATATGACGGAATTCTCCTTTGGCGAGTTTGAAGCTAAATTGAATTATATTAATTTAATATCATAAAAAATTTGGATATTCAGAAAATATACCAAAAGAATATAAGGTGCAATTATTTTCATATCAATACGATGAAAAATGCATTTTAAACATTAGTCAAAGTTTATGTTGGTGTATAACCACAAATTACAATAAATTATCGTTAAAAATAAAATTACAAAAAACGAATAAAAAGTGTTCAAGTAATATGTATGACGGGCATTATAGAAGAAATTTATTGTACATAACTAATGTTTATAAAATATTAATGTTATATGGTTATTGGGCCAAATGGGAAAATATAAGAATGATATCTTAGCCAAAATTTACTTGTGACCTAAGAAAGTCATAAAACACATTTGAAGAAGAATTGATCTCGTCAGTGTATCATTTACTTGATGGACGTACCAGATTAAATCTAAACCTCTATAAATATAATTGATTTCTACCTCCACCCATTAGGGTTATCATATATTCTCTACATTATTATTATCGTTGACGGATGAGGATGAAAATAATGTAGAGCGTATGTGGTAAACCTAATGGGAGGAGGGAGGACCAATTTGTAGAGGAAAAGATTTAATTTGGTACGTTGATCAAGTAATTGATGTACGAACGAGACCTATTCATCATTAAATGTTATTTATGATTTTCTTGGGTTACAAGTAAACTTGGGCCGTAGGTAAGATATAATTCTAACATTCCATTTGGAATGACCACATAACATTAATATTTCATAACATTAGTTAGGTGTTAACAATAAATCTCTTCTTTAATGTCTATCATACATACCACAATATGATAAAGTACTAATGCAAATTATGGCACTTGTACATGATTTTATACTACATACTTCCCTCCATATACTACTACATAAGCAATGTATCATACTAGATTCATATGCTCTAAAATATGTAGCATTATGGTTCACAATAATGTCTCATACAAACTTATTTTCTAGTATCTCAAAAAAATAATGTGTACATCATTATGAGAAACACGAGATTCATTAGAATATATCACAAACACGTATTTGAGCCTAGAGTCACAGATCATTATAGATACATCAATCATAACTGACTCATTCTTTGAACATGTTCCTTAAATGTCTTTAGGTGTAAGTCCTTTGTTAAAGATCTGAAATCATAAGATCACTTCAAATATTCTCAAATAACACTCTTTGTATTTGAACTTCTAAAGTACTTTAGTTCCATATGTTTGACACCTTTAGAGCAATTTCGTTCTTGGAGAAGTATATTGTTGCATTATTATAATAATATTTTAATAGCAACTTGGCAATGGCGTCCACAACCCCAACTTATGAAACAAAATTATACATCCATAATGCATGAATTGTGGTTTCATAACATGCCACAAACTCTGCTTCCAAAGTGCATGGTGTAATGATAGATTTTTATCACTCTTCCATGATACTGATCATTCAGCTAATAAGAACAAATAATCAAATGTGAACTTTCTAGTGTCAGCGCATTAAGCAAAACATGAATCTGAAAGTACAATAACTTCTAAGTGATTGGATCTCCTATACATGAGCATGTAATCCTTCATTTCTTAAGATACCTTAAGACTTTCTTTGCAGCTTCTTAGTGATAAATTTCATGATTATATTGATATCTTCTTAGCATTCCGACCGTAAAATTAATATCCGATCTTGTGCAAGTTTGAATATACGTCAAACTTCCAATAATAGAAGAGTAAAAATTTGATTTTATTTCCTTTTGTTTTACATCATTCTTTGGGTATTACATGAGATTAAATTTGTCCCCTTTTCTATTGGAGCTATTCCTGCTAAACAATTGTTTGTGTAAAATCTGTTAGAGAAAAAAGTATAAGAATCTGGAAATATAAAGAGAAGGATACAAATTATGCGACAACTTTTTAATTTCTTACTGATAGGAAGTTACAGAATAACAAAATATGCCCATATGATATATAGACTAAGAAATAAATAACTAATCCTAAAATATAGGTCCTATAACCCACTAAAACACTATTTCAGCAACACTAAGAAACTACCTAGCAGAAAGCAGAAGACTAGGTCAACCAAACTAACCAACTTTGTTTTGTATCACTTTTCAACATTCCCTCTTGATTCGGAACTAAAGACACCAAACAATCCTCTGAAGTAGCAGAATTTCTCCTTCGATAAAGCCTTTGTCAATATATCAACCAACTGCTTTTATGTGCTGCAATATTCTAATAATATTTCCTCCTTTGCTACCAAGTCACGGATGAAATGATAACGAACATCAATATGCTTTGTCCTGCTGTGAAATGTTGGGTTCTTTGTCGTGGAAATAGTTGCTTTATTGTCACAATATATCTGTGTTGCTCCTCTCTGCTGCTGTTGAAGATCAGCTAACACTCTCCTTAACAAGACGGCTTGACAAGCTGCAGAAGTTGCTGCAATGTACTCAGCTTCTGAAGTTGACAATGATGTTGTAGCTTGCTTCTTTGAACTTCAAGTCACCACACCTGAACCTAGAGTGAAAACATTTGCTGAAACACTTGGTCTGTTATCCAATGAACTTCCATAATCGCTATCTGTGTACCCACACAATCTGAAATTATTGGTATTTGAGTACCATATGCCATAGTCCAAAGTTCCATCAATGTACCACAAGATTCTCTTTGCTGCTCCAAAATGAACCTTTGAAGGTTGCTTCATAAATCGTGAAACAACACCAACAACAAATGCAATATCGGTTCTAGTGTGCGTCAAATATATTAGACCTCCAACCAAGCTTCTAAACCTCCTTGCATCTGCTAACTCTTCTTCATTCACCTGCTGCTTTTTCATTTATATTCATTGGTGTAGCCGGAGGCTTGCAATTGAGCATGCCAATTTTATTGAGAATGTCTCTGCCATATTTTCTTTGTAAAAGAAATATTCCATCATCGGTTTGGTGGACGTCAAGACCCAGAAAATAATGCAATAACACCATATCCGACATCGCAAACTCATTCATCATTTGAGACTTGAAATTATCCACAAGAGAATCAGAAGAACTATTGTAAATGATATCATCAACATAAAGGCATACAATGATGAAATCATTACCTTCCTTCTTCACATATAAGGTGGGTTCATTCTCACTTCTCATGTATCCATTTTCCTGAAAGTAACCATCGATCTTGCAATACCACGCTCGAGGGGCTTGTTTCAAGCCATACAATGCCTTTTTCAGCTTGAACACCTTTGTTTCATTGCCTTCCTTTATGAAACCTTCAGGTTGAGTTACATAGACTTCTTCTTGTAAGTCTCCATTTAGAAATGCCGACTTGATATCAAATTGGTAAACTTGCCATTTCAATTGTGCAGCCTCTGCTAGAACCAGCCTCACTGTTTCAAATCGAGCTACTGGAGAAAATGTTTCTTCAAAATCACACCATACTGTTGTGCATAGCCTTTTGCAACAAGACGATATTTGTGCTTTTGTAGGCTACCATCTGCAGTATATTTTGTTTTAAACACCCACTTCAGACCAATTGCATTTTTCCCTTTTGGTAACTCCATCATTTCCCATGTTCTATTCTTTTCAATGGATTTCATTTCCTCCACCATTGCTTTCTTCCATTCTTCTTTTTCTGCGGCTTCTTCATAATTTAAGGGATCTGAGACAGAGAAAGAAAATTGACAAGTCGCATAAAGGTTATTAGCATACATGGGATTTGGCATTCTAAGCCTTGTTGATCTTCTTAATGGAACTATCCCATCTAAAGACTCTTCATGATGAAATCAGTGACTTTGGCAACTCCATGGAAGAACCTGAAAGTGAACTAGCAGGAATTGAACCTTCTTCTTCTTCTTCAATGTATTCAAGAGGCATAGGAATATCTTGTCAGACCAACTTTTTACTACATTCCCAGCTTGTATTTTCATCAAATATTACATCCCTTCTAACTAAGATCTTTCCATTAAAAGGGTTATACAATCTATATGCTTTGGATTGAGTACAATAGCCAACAAAAATGCATTTTTCTAATTTGTCATCAAGCTTTTGATGAACT
This sequence comes from Solanum pennellii, assembly GCF_001406875.1. NCBI lineage: Eukaryota > Viridiplantae > Streptophyta > Magnoliopsida > Solanales > Solanaceae > Solanum > Solanum pennellii. The sequence continues at coordinate 4,769,417 of NC_028644.1, read as the reverse complement.
TGTGAGTTTATCAACACATAAGCAACACATCCGAAAACCCGTAAATGACTTACATTTGGTTTCTTGCAATGCCAAGATTTATAAGGAGTTTTATTCATGACGGATTTTGTTGGTGAAAAATTCAATAAGTGAACAGATGCTGCCACAGATTCTGCCTACAACTTATTCGAGAGATCTTTTTCTCGCAACATGCTTCTTGTCATATCAACAATGGTTCGGTTCTTCCATTCAGCAACACCATTTTGCTCCGGAGTATAAAGAGTTGTTAACTCCCTATGGATACCATGAATGTCACATTTTTTTGTCAGAATATCCACAGTAATGTCTCTGTTAGATTCTCCGCTCGAAATAAGGGAAAGGTCAATTCAATTCACACGACAGGTGCACGATCTACTTTGCGCGTTCCATCCTTCAGCCCTTCGCCTATCGGCTTGGCAGGCAAGCTACCTTGATCCGTCTTCGGCTTCAATTCATTTTTTTTCACATAACAGATTGAATTCATTGGACACGAACTCTCCTCCTCTATCTGTGTGAAGAACTTTGATAATGCAATTACTTTGGTTTTCCACCAAAGATTTAAATTTCTGAAAATTTTCAAATGTTTCAGACTTGCTCTCCAAAAAATACACCCAACTCATGCGACTATAATCATCAGTAAACAATAAGAAATAACGACTTCCACCTAAGGACTTAGTCTGCATAGGACAATATAAGTCAGCATGTATTAATTCTAAACATTTAGAAGCTCTCCATGCTTTTCCAATAGGAAACGATTTCCTCATTTGTTTCCCATAAGTGCACCCCTCACATAAATCAAGAGAGCTAAGTTTTGGTAATCCAAGAACCATACCTTTATCACCTAGTAATTTCAAGCCCTTTATATTGAGATGCTCGCACCTCAAATGCTATAGCTTCGAGTCATCCTTTGCACTTGCAGCGAGAGAAAAATTGTCCAGGTTAGAAACGTCCAGCAGAATCATATTGTTTGGTGTCTTGGTGATGTGAACCTTTTTGCCCGACTTCTTATTTGTAATGACACAAGCATAATTATCAAACAAAAGAGAATATCCGTCAACCATTAGTTGTCCAACACTTAACAAATTGAATCCTAAATCTGGTACGAATTGAATATCATCCAACATTTTAACTTTGTCCTGGCTAGTGTCTACAACCACCTTGTCTTTTCCTTCAACCTGCATCTCTTTTGTGTTGCCTAGCTGCACCTTCTTTTTTTGTTTCTCATCAAGTTCTCTGAATATAGATTTGGTCCCTGTCATATGATTTGAACAACCACTATCTACGAACCATATATCACTTGGCTTATCGTTTGTATCAATGCAAACCATAAAAAGATAATTCTCTTCCTCATTTTCTTCTGCAAAGTTCATTTTTTGATCTTTTAACCAAAAATCAGCCTTTATATGCCCATAGCGATGGCAGTGATGACATTGAACGCCATTTTTTGTGTTGCCTTGTTCATTGGACTGCCTATGCCCAATATTTCTTCCTCTGCCTCTTCCATAACCATGGCCTCAACCACCGCGAAATCCTCCTCTTCCTCGGCCTCTACTTGCTGGACGATTATTGTCTCCATCCTTAGTGGTTGAGTCATTCACTTGAAATGCCTTTTCTTTGTTCTTCTCAACTGAACGATTGATTCTCGCCTCATGAGTTTGAAGAGATCTTACATTTTATCAAAGGAAAAAACTGATAGATCCTTAGATTCTTCGATAGCCGCAACTACGTGATCAAATTTTGGATTCAAGCTTCTCCATACCTTTTCAACAATAATCTGATCAGTGACCTTCTCTCCATATGATAGCATTTGACTGACAATTGTCATTGCTCTTGACAGAAAACTAGCAATAGATTCACCACCTTTCATCATCAAGGTTCCAAAGTCACGCCGAAGTAATTGTAGTGTCACCACAATGACCTTTGAATCTCCTTGAAACTCTTTCTGCAGAATTGACCAGGCTTGCTTCGATGTAGTTGCTGTTGTGATTCGTAAAAAAACGTTGTCATGGACAGCCTGCTGGATAAACACCAGCGCCTTAGCGTCTTTTTTCTTGTTGTCTCGCAGCCTATTTTCTTCATCAGGATCTGTATATCCACGTTCTACTAAGTCCCAAAGATCTTAAGACTTGAGTATAGTTTTCATACGTATACTCCAGAATTTGTAGCTTTCTCCCTTGAATACAGGAATAAGTGGTTGTGCCACATTCAACGAAATACCATTAGTTTCCATGCCTGGCTCTGATGTCAAATTTGTTGGAGAAAAAAGTATAAGAATCTGGAAATAAAAAGAGAAGGGAAAAACTTATGCGACAACTTTTCAATTTGTAATTGATAAAAAGTTACAGAATAACAAAATATGCATATATGATATATAGGCTAAGAAATAAATAACTAATCCTAAAATATAGGTCCTATAACCCCCTAAAACAATATTTCAGCAACACTAAGAAACTACCTAACAGAAAGCAGAAGACTAGTTCAACCAAACTAACCAACTTTGTTTTGAATAACTTTTTAACAAAATCACTGTAGAACTCTTTCTTTCTAGCATTTTTGAGATAGTCCCAAAAACTCTTGTGGTCTTTCACAAAATATTTCTATCCATATAACATATGATGTCTCACCCGTATATTTCATTTCAAAGTTCACAGAGATAAAGTTTGTTATATCACACAATATGTCTAAATCATTAGGAACAAGTAAAATGTAATCCACATATGGGACTATAAATATAGACTTACTCCCACTTAACTTTTGGTATATTCAACGATCAATGGTAATCTTCATAATTTCAAAAGATGTTATGGTATCATTAAAATTTATTTACCATTGTCGTGAGACTTGTTTGAGTCCATATGTTGACTTCTTTAGCTTACACACCATTTGATATTTACCTTTAATATCAAAATTGTCTAATTGGTTATAATAACCCAGTCGGTCATTTTTTGATGTTTTGTACGATTTTACCCTCTCGATATCGACCTCAAGTATTTTATGATTGAATTTGAAAAGTTATTTTTCAATTTTGAGTTAAAAACTAAGAATTTGGTAGGTTTGTGAGTTTTAAAGGATAAGTTGTTAAGGAAGTGGTTTGGGGGGTATTTTGGAGTTTCAAGTGTCTGAATAGAATTTTGTTGATCACATTATTCATGAAAAGTGGAATCTTAGCATAAGGAGTTATCAGTTTCAATTTTTGAGTCTTTTTTTTATGGATTTGAGATCTTAAGTTGTGAAATTGTGGAATATGGCCTTTTTGTTCATTTTATTCAATATTTAGGGTTCAAATGCTCGGAACAAAATTCCAAGAGTTTTATTGGATTTGGTGATAATTTTAGGCCTAGGTGAGGTTTTGGTAAATTTTTGAGTGGTTTCGAGTTTGTTTTTGCCTTTTTAGGCGTAAGTTAGTTTCTTGTGGTTTTTATGGATGTCAGCACAAGAAAACCTCAAAATTATATTTTGAAAGTTCCATTGAATCTATAACGTCGAGTATAATTGATTTGCATACCTAATTTGTGTGTATGGGGTTTCGAACGAATCCTAAGTGTCCTTTCAATGTTTTGGGAGTTAGCTGTGTTTTCTGATGCAGGAGACCTTGATTTTGTGATGGTCATACTGCTTAAGCGACCTCCGCTTAAGTGAAAGACATGTCGCTTAAGATAGTTTCACTTTTGCGATGCTCGTGCTTAAGCGAGCTTCACTTTTGCGAAGAGGTCTCCGCTTAAGTAAAGGTTATGTCGCTTAATGATTTTTGCTCAATTAGTGTAGAATTCACATTATTTGTATTTTGTAAGAACTTTATTGTGTTCTTATTAGGAGGAGGGGTGGGGGATCAATCACAAATTTTAAAAGTATTAATTTCTTTTTTGAATTTTGTGCATTATAAAACATAGTCGCATGATGGAAAAGTACAGTCTAATAGGAAAATGATTTAACATACAGTACCATCTCCATAATTCTCATTTAATCATTGATGAATTGAAAATAAAGGCAATAAAAATTTAAGTTACCGACACATTCATCATGTGGTTAACACCATTAGGGCTTCGGCCGCATCATCACCATTCCACGTGGCATGATAATTTGTCACAGCGGATATCATGTGACATGCCATCTCATTGTTAGGACCTAAAATAAGGAGGTGTAATGCGAAAGTTAGCACAGAAAATGTTGAAAGACCACGAGTAACAAGATAAACGAGAAACACATCAAAAGAAACAAAGATTTAACATGGTTCGGTCAATCGACCTATGTACACAAAAGAGATGAGCAATACACTACATATCCGAGAGTATAAAATATACAGAGAAACAACATCAACCAATTCACTCATAATACAAGGAGGTACACAAAATTCTCCTTCATAACCGCAACTCTCAAAACCCTATTGTGAATGCAGATTAAGTTAGAAGGAACAAACATATATTTATAGAGTCCTAAAATCTTTCCTACAAAAAACGGCTACTCAAAATATTAAATTTTTTCCTAAAAAGAAAGCATATTTATGATAAAAAAAAAATCAAAGCACATAAACCCCTACAATCATCTCAACCCAATGTTACCCCCTTCATTACTTCCTCTTCCACTACTACATTCCTCTCCACCAACCAATATCACCCGACCATAATAACTCTCACCTAATTTTTATTTGTGACACTAACATGACGATTTAAAAAATATACATATATAAAAAATTAATCAAACTTTTTGATACCACTAACAAAGAGAAATTAATATGATAGGACGATGTCAAAAAATTTAATCCAAAATAGTATAATTGAAAAACTTGTATGATGTATGTTTTATAATGTAACATGTCGAGCCATCTCAGTGACACCCCTACACTAAGACACGATTCCAATAATTTAAAATACTTACTTTGGTTTGATTCAACTTGAGTTTAGCCTGCATTGTTACCTTTTTTTTTATCAACTAGCCAGTCATATTTTCATTTTATTACATACATCCTTATTGATTAGAAATAATTTCAACATTAAATTACTTTATATTTTATAATCTTAAAAAAATTTATTTTTGTTTTTTATCCTTCATGTTTTGAAAGGGATGAGCATGTTCATCCTCCATCTAATTAAGAAGTCGTTAGGCTTATGTCCGTCTCTTTTACTACTACCATACATGTGAATGACTCTAAACGCACATTATTAATTTTCTTTAGCCCCACTTCAAATAAACTTTTTCAGAGAACATTTTCTTTCTTTCTTTTTGTAACTCAATGATTTGGAAAGATTTATGCATAAATTATCTGATTATACAAACATTCCTTCCATAATTATTATTCTCCCTATAGTTTGATAATATGTACATATCATCTCACTAAGTAATAATTTCATATAAGATCTCAATTCAGATATACCTCCATACGTATATTTTAATTACCAAATACAATTTGATATACAGAATTATAGAGAGGTCACTTTTTAAAAAGCTACCAAACTTAAATTTATTACCAAAGTTTTAACTATGTATTGACAAATTGAATAATATCAAACTTAAATTTCATCTCCAATGAAACATAAAGAATGAATGTCAAAGAAAAAATATATTTCTAAAATAGTAGACAAGTAAAAGACGATCAATCGATTACTATTTCATCGTTGATTAGAAAATATGTAAGTAACACATATGTATGTCCGACCATTTTTAAGAAAACGTTTTTCTTTCTTTAATTTCTCTCTTCGTGAACGTTACATTAATAAGTCCAAAAAAAAACATTATCAATGACCCTTCAACGTCTAGTGTCTGGCCACCTGCAATGATCCATGTTAGTTTGATAGAATATTTATATGTTTAATCAAACAAAGAAAATATAGCTATGTGGGTTATTAAACCAAATTAAAGATAACATGAAGTTTGTAGTTTTGATGATGTGAAAATAATATCTTATTTAGTGGGTACCTGAACTTCTCTTTATTTGGCTAAATTTTTCTTAAAAACTGTTTATGCTCTTCTTTAAAATAGTAATTATTTTCTCCATGTGAAAATAGTACTTTTGAAACCATTTGTGTTTCCTTAGGGTGTGTTTGATATGAAGGAAAACATTTTTTAGAAAATATTTTCAATTTACTCATGTTTGGTTGGTACAAAAGTTTTGGAAAATGTTTTCCAAATCAACTCATTTTCGCTCAAATTTAAGGAAAATGACTTTCCTTAAAAACTTTAGGAAAACATTTTCCAAAACTTTCCTCCAACTTCAAATTACAATTTTTTTGTTGAAAAAATAAATTTAAAGCTTAAATTTTTTTAAAAAAAACACATTTTTCAACTTCAATTTTTTTTACTCACCCTCACCCCGACCCCTCCCAGCCATCTCCTACCCCCCCCCTCTCCAGCGGCGGAGCCACCTTGGTACAAAGGGATTCATCTGAATCCCCTTCGACGGAAAATATACTATTTATACATGGTTAAAATAATATATTATGTATATATAGTAGATGTCGAACCTCCTTCGGTTATTCCATGTGTCTATTTCTACAAATTTGAAACCCCTTATTGAAAACCCTGGTTTCGCCACTGCCCATCGCAAATAAAATTAATGTTTATTTTTTAATAATATCTTCAATTTTCAAATTATATTTTCACCCCGTCCCTACCCTCGATCTGCAGACCCCCACTCCCAAAATGATAATAAATTTAAAGTTTGTTTTATAAAAATACTTCCTATTTTTCTATTTTTTACCCCACCCCATCCCTACCTTGATCCCCCCCC
>NC_028644.1:4748591-4762563 GCF_001406875.1 Solanum pennellii | reverse complement strand
CCCCCCAAAAAAAATTAAGTTTGTTTTTTTAAAAAAATATTTTCGACTTCAATTTTTATTTTTTCACCTCTATCTCGAACCCCCACCAAAGAAAAATTATTTTTAAAAAAATATTTCCAACTTCAATTTATTTATTTTTTTCACCCCTACCCCCTCCCCTCCCCAAAACAATTATTTTTAATAATATTTTCAATTTCACAAATTATTTTCTACTCTAGTAAAAATAAAATATATTTCTCGAAAATATTTTCATTCATAAATCAAACACTAAAAATCATTTCAGAAAAATATTTTTCACTCACTAACCAAACATGAAAAAATAAGTCAAAAAAGTCTACTTGTTTTCCAGGAAAATGTATTTTCCTTCTACCAAACACACCCTTAATCTCTTCTCAAAAGACTAGATTGGCATAGCCCGTGCCCAGCACAACCCAATGCTAGACTAATAAATTATCGCTTAAGAAATTATCGTACGGCTGTTTATGAACAATTGAAATTGAAATTCAGACAAAAATGATTGAAGTTAAAGAATTTAAACATTGTTACGGATATTGTTCTAAAATTACACTACAATTGGAGAAGAGGTGGTGATAAGAAGTACTCTTGTTTTGAGTAAGGATGATAATCATTTGTGCACATATATAAAAAAAAAACAAAAAAACAAATACCCTCAAAATTTCAGCCAACAATAATACCATAGGAAAATCAAAATAGAAGAACAAATTTGGATGTGAACATGGAGAAACTTTTAATCCCTTTTCACCGGTTTTGAGAGTGAGTACTATTGAGTACCACTTCAGTATTAGGAAAATCAAAAGAGAAGAACTAATGTTTCCAAGCAAGGATATACTAAAGGAAAATAACTAACTACTACTCCGCACAATTGTTGTTAAGTAGTCAAACAATGACAGAATCGTGAAGTGCAATCGAAGAAAATAAAAGAACTGCACATCACTGACATATATATCTTTCATATAACAAAGATAAAGGAAAATGACTTTGAGATATTTTGGACTTCCGCTATATGAAGCTCAAAAGAGCCGTAAATTATTGACATATATCTTTGGCGAAATGGTTTGGTAGACCCTTATACTTGTATCACTTTGTATTCTAAATCTTTCTACTTACGTTTTTGTTATCTTGATCCTTAAACTTAATAAAACGCAATTTAGCAAATCCCTCTGACCATTGATCAAACTTCTAACTTTTTTTAGGATAAAAAAAAATTTAAACTGTAAAAGAAATATTTTTCTTTTTAAAAAAAATAATTAAAAAGTAAGTCTTGTTCCTCACTGGCGTAAGGGTGTTCATGGTTTGGATGAAAACCGATCCAAACCAATTGAATTTGGATTTTGATTTGGTTTAATTTTAGATTCTTAAGAACCGATAGTATTTGGTTTAGTTATGGTTTGTTCGAAAAAACCGAAGAAATAACCAAATCGAACCAATAAGTTATATACATAAATTTTATTATTATAAATACATAATATTCATATTCGTAAACAATTTTAAAGATTTAATGTATGTTTCATCAAAATTTATTAATAATTTATTTATGAAAAAAATAATATCCAAGGTGAGAACATTTTTCTTATTGATTTCATGTATATGAGTGTCTACCGAAATTCTTTGTGGGACTGAAACTATCGTTGTCTCTTCATTCTAATACCAAAATAGTGAATTTTGATGTTTTATTCGGTAAATTCAATGATCAAAAGTTCTGTAATGGGATTCATTGTAACTATTTTTTTGTTTGAATGGATTATTGTCACTTTTTTCATGGTTTGAATGAATTTTTTCTTTTATTTTTATATATCATTAATAACCGAATATCAAACTAAACCAAATTAAAACAAAAAACAACCAAACCGATAAATGTACATTATATTTGGTTTGGTTTTGATAATTTTAAATTCGATTAAATTGGTTTGGTTTTGATTTTGATCAATAACCGACCCAAACCAACCCGTGAACAACCCTTACCTAGTACCAGTGGCCACTACCGCCTCCATCTTGGCCATTTTCATGCCTGAGCCGTGACCAAACTTCTTCTCTTTTTCCTTCTCCACAATTTATTCGGATGATAATAATTAAATTAGTGATGGATACTGTGATGGATCCTTGTGTTCAGTCAGCATTTAAGCCTATTTTTGCTACCATTTCCATTGCTCCCTTTGCTTACTTCTTAGAATGGTACACTTTTATTTATTTATTTTTTAAATTACTTGTGAAGAAATAGAAATTCAAAGTTTATTATTTAGCATATCTTGGTGTCTCATTTACCGCGGGGGGAGAAAGCGGACCGATGCTCGCCGGAAACCACTGAATCGCATTGGTGTGAGAGAGAGAATCGGCGCTGGTGGTGCACGCCACCACTATTCACATTAGATCAGTGTGAGAGAGAGAGGTGGAAGTGGCTAGTGGAGAGGAGAACGAGTTGGGTGAGGGTAAGGTCATGGTGGTGAAGAGGTTTTTCGGCCAGATCTGGTGGTGCGATGTCTTAGGTTGTGATTGTTGTGGAGGTTGGAGGAGGAAAAAATAGTGTAGATGTGCGGCTGAGATGAAGACGGGTGAGGGAGAAAGTATATGTGATTTCACCAGCAAAAATGGCGACGACGGCTAACCAGATACCTTATTGTGACAAATTAGCCAACGAATTGCATTAAGAATAATAGTTTTCGTCTTTTTACCTCTATTAAAACACTAAAAGAATTTCTTGACTAAATTAGACCCAAAACAAACAGATTTTCATCTCTTTATCCTTCATTCTCTTCTCTGTCAAACTCTAAGGTAAAACCCTAAGGAAAATATCAAAGTAGAAGACTCCATCAAGATTCTTCTTCAAGGTAAGTCTTTCTCCAAGAATTCTATTCTTTCCAACTCAGATTACTCCATACAATTATGAATCACTAATAAAAATCATAATTCTTTTCCATAGAGATTTCAAGAAACTCATTCAAGAATCTCGAGAAAGATTTTTTTTTTATTGTTTACCTTTAAGTTATTATTCATGATTCTTAAAGAACCTTCTTCTTCCATGTATGTAAGGATATCATAGTGTTGGACTAGTTCGTACTTACACCCTACATTTACTTTCATGTTAGTAAATGAGTAATCTAAGTTTCTATCCCTAGATTTTATTACTCTTGATATGAGTTGATTTTGAGTTCTTGACTTCCTAATTATTTTTGAAATTCTATACCTAACTATTAAATTGATATATGTTATGCATTAAGATTGTTGTTTAGATTTGTTCATGTATATATTTCAACATGAACCATATGAATTGAGTATTCTTTAGATGAGAAGTATATTTGAACTCTGAGTTCGTGAGTCATAGAGTTCTAAATATTGAGTTTCTAAAAATCAAACTGTGGGAGCTACTATTAACCGACATAGACCATGTGAGCTAAATGTAGAATGCGATGTATACGCCCCATTGAGAGGACCCAATATACCTTTCCAGGGTATTAAAACATGATTGTGGCTTGATCACTAATGTTGATGCCCCACAGAGGAGACTTATAATCTTAAGCAGGCACGTAGTTCTGGGTCTATGAGGGTACACTGAACCCTAGTTCAACTCATTGCTAAAGTCATCTCGCAACTGAATATTTATGAAGTTAAAATGCACTAAATACTAAATATCTCAAAATACTAACATGCTAATTGAGAATCTGACAAATTTGGAGCATGATTTTCTGTTTAACTGACTTAGCAAGTATAATTCATAAACTAACAGAATTTATACAAACTAGGGTTCTAAGTTTATATAATGAATTATGCAAAGTTTCCAAGAAAAAAAGTTATTTAGATTATGAATTCTATAGCAACTGAAATCACAAAAAATTCCTAAGATTTTACAAACAATAGGTAAAAAAAAGATATGTATAATCAAGAAATCGACTAAATTATAAGGACGTAGTGGATGAAAGGAACCCACTAGTGAAATGCCACATACCTGGTTACAAAATCTACAGAGAAGTCCTTTGAATTTTGGGGCTGAACTTTGAAGAACACTGCTGGTTGTTCTTGAAGAATTTGGCGCCTCTTTCTCCTCTTTTCGTTCTAACTTGGATTATTTTTTGTGAGTGAGAGTTCTCGGTATGTCTTACTAGATTATTAGGCTTAGAATGAGTAAAACGACATTTTTAGGCATTAAATGACGTAGTTTAAGTGCCTAATACATAGGAAAAAGGACCAAAACAACAGTTACTTAAAAGTGATGAGTGCCATCTACTGCAGGACTGACAGGACTTCGTTTGAGCTACCAACCGTCGACTGGCTCGTGGTTCATGCTCTGCCCAACATGGCTTCTCTAAAACAAGCATAATATTTTACCCCGACCTTGTATTTCAACAAACTCGGCGACGTTGGAATGAAAATTCAATTATCTTTAATTTGTTAGGTCATAGGTCACTTAATTCATTTTTTTCTAAAATATATGATCGTTTAAAGTTGACCAAAAATAAATTATTTTTAAGATTTTAAAATAAAAAGTAATTTAAAGTTGAAACTCTTTCTAATTAATAAGGATGTATGTATAACTATATTAAGATTGATTAATAAGAACAATATGACATATAAGTTTACTAAAAAAAATATAACAATGCAGACTTAACTCAAGTTGAATCAAACCTAAATAAAGATTCAAAATTATTGGAACCAAGTCGCACTGAGATGGTTTGACCTGTTATATTAGAAATATATGCCAGACTATTTTCGAATTATACTATTTTGGATTAGATTTTTTGACATAGTGTTTATGCTGAAGCCCTAATGGTGGAGGTAATGATAGAAAGATAGTATAATAGAAGATATAAATAATTTTTTGCACATAGTATAGGTATATTCTTATATTCTCCCTAACATCAATCACATTCATTTTAACCACATGATTAATGTGATGGTAACTTTGGTTTTTTATTGCCTTTATTTTCAATTCATCAGTGATCGAATGAGAATTATGGAGATGGTACTGTATGTTCAATCATTTTACTATTAGAATGTGCTTGTCCATCATGTGACTATGTTTGACAGTGTATAAAATTCAAAAAAAGAAATTAATACTTTTAAAACTTCTGATTTATCCGCCACCCCTACCCCTCCTAATAAGCACATAATAAAGTTTTGATAAAAGACAGATAACGTGAATTCTACACTAATTGAGCAAAGATCGTTAAGCGACATGTCCTTCACTTAAGCGACATGTACTTTAATTAAGCGGAGAACCCTTCGCAAAAGTGAAGATCGCTTAACCATGGAAATCGCAAAAGCGAAGGCCCCTTTGCAAAATCGAAGCTCGCTTAAGCGACATATCCTACACTTAAGCGGAAGTCGCGTAAGCAACATGACCTTCACAGAAGTGAGGCATACTGCATCAGAAAACACAGCCAACTCCCAAAACATCGAAACGACACTAAGAATTACATTCGGAACTCCATATAGAAAAATCAATTATGCTCGACGTACAGACACAATGGAACTCTCAAAACATGATTCTGAGGTTTCCTTGAACTGACATCCATAAAAACGACAAGAAACTAACTCACGCCTAAAAAAGCTAAAACAAGCTCGAAACCTCTCAAAAATCAACCAAGACCTCACCTATGCCTAAAATCATCAGCAAATCCAAAAGAACTCTTGGAATTTCGATACAAGCTTTCAAACTCTAAATATTGACTAAATCAACCAAAAGGCTATATTTCCACAATTTCACAACTTTAAGACCTCAAATCGTTACAAAACTCGAAAAGTGAAATGGACAACTCCCTCTGCTCAGATTCCACATTTCATGATTGATGAAATAAACATAATTCTATTCTGACACTTGAAACTCCAAAAGACCCTCAAAACCACTTCCATAACATCTTAGTCTTTAAAACTCACAAACCTACCAATTTCTCAATTTTTAACTCAAAGTTAAAAACTAACATTTCAAACTCAATCATAAAACACCCGGGGTCGATATCGCGAGGGTGAAGTGGTAGATTCACGAAACTTCCAAAAATGACTGACTGGGTTATTACAACTAACAAGAGGGTTTCAATATTAAAGGAAAAGATCAAATGATGTGTAAGTTAAAGAAGCCAACATACGAACTCAAAGAAGCCTCACGACAATGGTATATAAATTTTAATGATACCATAACATCTTTTGAATTTATGAAGATTAGTGTTGATGTTTGAATATACCAAAAGGTCAGTGGGAGTAAGTCTATATTTTTAGTCCCGTGTGTAGATGACATTTTATGAGACTTTCTTTCTGTGAATTTTGAAATGAAAGACATGGGTGATTCATCATATATTCTATGGATATAAATATTTCGTGAAAGATCACAAGAGTTATTGATACTGTATCAAAAGGCTAGATCGAAAGAGTTGTAGAGATATTTAACATAAACAATTATTTAGAAGGAATTGCTCCTATTGGGGAAAAATTTAATCTCATGCAATGCTCAAAGAATGATGTAGAACGAAAGGAAATAAAATCAATTTTGTACTCTTATATTGTTAAAAGTTCGATGTATGTTCAGAATTGCACAAGATCGAATATTAATATTGCGGTCGGAATGCTAGGAATATAGCAATGTAACACTGAAATTGTTCACTAGGAAGAAGCAAAGGAAGTCTTGAAATATCATAAAGGAATGAAGGATTACATGTTCATGTATAGGAGATCCAATTACTTAGAAGTTATTGTACATTCAGATTTTGATTTTTCTTGATGCACTGACACTAGAAAGTTCTAATTTAGTTACTTGTTCTAATTAGCTGAATGATCAATATCGTGGAACAGTGCTAAAAATATATCATTGCTCCACAAAATTTGGAAGCAGAATTTGTATCATGTTATGAAGTCAAAATTCATGCATTATAGATGTGGGACTTTATTTAGGATTTGGGGTTGTGGACATCATTACCAAGCAGCTAAAGAATTATTGTTACAATACTGCAATAGCATTCTTCTCCAAGAACGAAAAGTTCTCTAAAGGTGCCAAACATATGGAATTAAAGTAGTTTGGAAGTTCAAAAAAAAAGAGTGTTATTTGAGAGTATTAGAAGTGATCTTATGATTGCAGATCCTTTAACAAAGGGCTTACACCCAAAGACATTTAAGAAACATGTTCAAAGAATGAGTGTTGGTTGTACTTATCATTGATATATTTATAATGTTTTGAGAGCTCAACTATGTGTTTTTTATCATTGATATATTTATAATGTTTTGAGAGCTCAACTATGTGTTTTTTATCTACATTAATGAATCTTTTGTTTTTCATAATGTGCACATTATTGTTTTGAGATATTGCAAAACAAGTTTGTATGAGACATTATTGTGAACCAAAATGTTACATGTTTTATAGCTTATGAATCTAGTATAATACGTTGCTTATGTAGTAGTACATGGAGGGAAGTATGTAGAATAAATTTATGTACAACCGACATAACTTGCATTAGTAGTTTGTCATATTGTGGTATGTATGATGACCATTATAAAAGAGATTTATGGTATGCGCCTAACTAATGTTATGAAATATCAATGTTATATGGTCATTCCATATGGAGAAATGTTAGAATAATATATTACTTTGGCCCAAGTTTACTTGTAACCATGAAAATCATAAATAACATTTAATGATGAATAGATCTCGTTCGTACATCAGTTACTTGATGGACGTTTGATAGTAACCAGAAGTAGAGATCCGACAAAATAGAATACATTAAGTAGATTTACTGAAAATAATTTGTGCAAGTGTCTTAAACACAGCTATACAGATAAAGTTGTCCGTATTGAGTGGACAAGACTCCAGAAAATAGTACTTTTGGTTCTTACTTACATCCTACCAATAACTAATCCTAATTACATATATATAGAGAACATAAAAGGATAAGATAAAGGGATAAGACTGACACTAAACTAGGAATAATACTGCTACACAACTACTACTATAGCAGTTTTTTTGTCCATAATCCGACTCTTTATTCTTTTGTTAATATTTTCTTCTAAAGTACGTCTTGAGAGGTGGGTTGGTATCAGTGCATCCCCCCTGAAAATATGCCTTGTCCTCAAGGCAGAATAGAGGAAATTTAACAACAAACAAGTCATAGTCTTCCCAACTAGCCTCTTCAACAGGCCGCCGTCGCCATCGAATAAGTAATTCAAGAGTTGGTACTCCTGACTCTTTGTCACCACGATGTGATAAAACTTTTCAGGTTCCACCATAAATTTCAATTCACATGATAGTGGTAAGGGTAGAGGGAAACCAATATCAGAACAACCACGAGTATGACGAAGCAGCGAGAAATGAAAAATAGGTGTACCTTAGATGTTTCAGGAAGCTTCAATTCATAAGAAACAGGACAAACTCGACGAATAATTTTGTATGGCCCAAAATGTCGAGGTGAAAGCTTATCATTAATATGTTTAGCTAAACTTTTCTACCGATAAGGTCACAAACAAAGGAAAACAGCATCACTCACATTAAAAGTCAAGTTACGTCGCTTGGAATCATCTTGAGACTTCATTCTGGATTGAGCCTTCAAGAGATTGGGACGTATTACCTCTAACATTTGACCTCGTTCCATGAGCTACTGTTCAAGTTCAACAATTTTAGTTTCTCCATGACCAAAGGGATGCAAGAGTGGTGGTCCTCTCTCATACACAATCTGGAAAGGAGTCATATTGGTTGAAGAATGGTATCCAGTGTTGAAAGAATATTCAGCCTAAGATAGATATTGAAGCCATGATTTGGGCTTGTCATGAGCAAAACAATGTAAGTAAGTTTCAAGGCATCGGTTGACCACCTCCGTTCGACCGTCATATTGGGGATGAGAGGAATTACCCATATGGAGACGAGTGCGACTAAGGCGAAAAAGTTCCTGCCAAAAAGCACTTCTGAAGACAACATCACGATCTGAAAGAATGGATCGCGGTAAACCATGCAACCTGACAATTTCCTTACAGAATACCCCAGCCACTTTTTAGCAGTAAAGGGATGTAAGAAAGAGCAAAAAAATGGTTATATTTACTAAACCTATCAATCACCACGAGAATAGTATCAAAGCTATTAGAAGGAGGAAGCCCAACAATGAAATCAAGGGAAGTATCCTCCCAAACTCGGTTAGGAATGGGCAAAGGTTGTAAGAGACCAGCTGGAGCTAATGTTTCATATTTATGTTTCTGGCATAGACAAAGGACTTTACATCATGCTTCAAAAAAGGCCAGAAAAAAATTTGCAGATACCCTTTTGAGAGTTTTCGAGTATCCTCTTTTCCCTCCTGTAGGAGAATCATGCGACTCTGCTAAAATCTTGGCTTTGAGTTTAAGATAATCAGGAATAACCAGCCAAGATTTGTAGTAAAGATGGTTAGCAGACAACGAGAAATCAGGATGAATCGACAGATCATAAGAAAGTTGATCTCGGATCTGCTTAGTATATGGATCAGCTTCAATTGTTTTTGTTAACTCACTGAAATCTAATGGAATAGGCATCACCAAAGATAAGAAAATAAGCATGTTGAGGGCGACGAGATAAGGCATCAGCTCCTTTGTATTCACTCCTAACTTATTGACAATAGTGAAATTGAAAGGCAATAATTTAAACAACAAACGCTGTTGTGCAGCAGTAGTCACCCGCTGATGCAATAGATACTTTAGGCTTCAATGGTCAGCAGTAACAATAAAATGCTGACCCATAAGATAATGCTTCCATTTTTGTAATGCAAGGACCAAAGCTAGCAATTCACGATCATAAGTAGATTTAATGCGACTAGAAAAGGAAAATCTCTTACTAAAATAGGCTATTGGGTGACAATGTTGCAGTAAAATAGCCTCAACTCCATCAGATAAAGCATCACACTCAACTGTAAATTGTTGAGTGAAATTTAGAAGACGAATCACTGAACTGATGTAAAGATTCTTTTAAGATTCTGCAAAACCTGCTCTACTTTTGCATGCCAGATAAAAGCATCTTTCTTGGTCAGTTATTTTAAAGGACAAGCAATGATCCCATAATTCTTAACAAAGTTCCTATAATAACCATTGAGACTCCCTAAGAAACCAAGAAGTTCCTTGAGATTCTTTGGAACAAGACATTCTAACACGACAAGTATTTTTTCTCAATCCACAACTACTCCATCTTGAGAAATCACACAACTCAAAAACCCAACTTGGTGTTTACCAAATAAACATTTTTTTGGATTAGCAAAAAAGAAATTGACAGAAAGAAGATGGAGGACTGTTTGAAGGTGTTGTTGGTGTGTTTGAGGATCAGGACTGTAGATTAGAATATCATTAAAGAACAATAGGACATATATTCGAAGGTATGACATGAAAAGATCATTCATGGCACCTTGAAATGTGGATGGTGCATTAGTGAGTCGAAAAGGCATTACGAGAAACTCATAATGTCCTGAATGAGTGTGAAAGGCAATTTTATAGACATCATCAGGTTAGACATCAATTTGATGGCATCCTGAACGAAAATCAATTTTATATAAAATTGTGGCCCCATGTAATTCATCTAACAACTCATCGATATGTGGAATTGGGTATTTGTCTGGGACAGTGATTTTGTTTAAGCTATGGTAATCCACACAAAATCGCCAAGAGTTATCTTTCTTTTTAACTAGCAGAACCGGACTAGCAAAGGGACTTGAACTAGGACGAATGAAACCAGGTTCTAATAAAGTTGCACGTGGTTCTCAATTTCAATTTTTTGACCATGTGGGTGACGGTAAGGTCTGATGTTTGGAGGTTTAGAATTTGGTAACAGAGGAATAGCATAAGAATGTGCTCTAAATGGTGGAAGAGATGTTGATTTAGAAAACACAAACTGAAATTCATGTAAAAGGGTTTTGATTGCACTACCTACAACCTCTGATACCATATCAAAAAATTGGAGAGAAGTTGTGGCAGAATCTATCGATTTCACGCCTTGCATTTTGTAACGCTTCCCTTGCTAATTAAAATTTATGAACATATCGTTCCATTTTGCTTGAATCGTATTGAGAAAAGCTAACTATTTGATACCAAAAATCAAATCAGCCCCTCCAATTGCAAAAGGTAGTAATCCTGAGTGATGGTAAAGCCCGACAATTGAATTTGAAGATTCCGACAAACTTTATTGCAGCATATGATATTCCCATTCCCTATTTGCACACGAATGTTGGAACAATTTCTACTGGTATATTATGCTCCTCCACAGTGGAATCAACCACAAAATTATGTGTGGACCCACTATCCACAAGTATCAAAACCTTTTTACCATTGATCTCACCCTGAAGCTTGATTGTAGCACCCACTGATTGTCCCAAAATGGCATGGAAGGAAATTTCAGCCAGGTCATTTTCTTGAGGGTTATCACCAATTACTGCATTGACCTCATCAACCTCTTCCAGTTGACCTTCTCCAGTAATCTCCATGGGAGATAATTTTTCAGATTTGCATCTATGGCAGGGTGCGAATTTCTCATGACAACGAAAGCAAAGTCATTTCCTCTCGGTATCCCATGTTCGTATTGAAGAGGTTGTGAAGCGGATGGGTTGGATGAAACAGTGCTGCGTAAATTGTGATTTGCAGATGAAGAATTGTTTTGGGTGTTTCTAGAAGAATTCAATGGATTTTGTATCGTGGGTCTATTGTTTGGGGTCCAATTAGGCACTCTAGTGCTACGAGTTGTGCCTAATTTATTTTCAAATTCAAGTGTCAAACTCATAACCTTGTAAATTGTTCTAGGTTTGTGAATCCTAACATCATATTTAAGTTCCTCTTTCAACCCATTCAGGAAGACCCCTAAAAGATAGTGATCTGGACAATTTGTAACCCTAGATGAAAGTTTTGCAAATTCTTGACGATACTTCTGTACATAACATGTTTGCTGAATGTTATGAAGGTGTTCGTCGGGATTTTGAAACTCTGCGGGACCATAATTTTCCTGCAATGCTTTAACAAGTTCTTCCTAATAAAGCAAAATTCGCTCACGATTTATCCAAGAGAAGAGATCCAGAGCATCCCCTTCCAAATACATCGCCGCGATGTCAACTTTATGTTCCTCTTGAGTTTGATAGTAGCAGAAATTATTTTTCTGCTTTCAAAATTCACCCTCTAGGATCGTCTCCTTCAAATATGAGGAATTCCTTCTTTGTGTATGGTTTTCGGGGAGGATTTTTGGACCAAGATGGACTATCAATGTCTTTTTCCTCATCTTACCAAAAAAAACTTTCCTTTATTACGGTTTCTGTGACTGGATTCATCTTGTTGAGTACAACTAGTCTAGGCCTTCAATGTTGCAACATCTGTTGCAGGGAGTCAATCGTATTTAACTTTGATGATATGTCAGATAATTGTTGGGCAAGAGATTCAACATTAGGAACACCTTCTTGGGAATTAGATAATCTGGTATTGACCATGTTTGATCGATCTGCTCTGATACCAAAACTGATTGTAACCAGAAGTAGAAATCCGACAAAATAAAATAAAGTAAGTAGATTTACTGAAAATAGTTTATGCAAGTGCCTTAAACACAGCTATACAGATAAAGTTGTCCGTATGGAGTGGACAAGACTACAGAAAATAGTACTTTTGATTCTTACTTACATCCTACCAATAACTAATCCTAATTTCATATATATAGAGAACATAAAAACGATAAGATAAAGGTAAGATTGACAGTAAACTAGGAATAATAACTACTAGATAACTGCTAGACAACTGCTGTAGCAGTTGTTTGTCCAGAAACCGACTCTTTATTCTTTTGTTGATATTTTTTTCTAATGTACGTCTTGAGAGGTGGGTTGGTATCAACGTACCAAATTAAATTTTTACCTCTATAAATTGATCCTTCGTCCTCTCATTAGGATTACTACATACTCCCTGCATTATTTTCATCCTCATCCGCCAGCGATAAAAATAATGTAGAGAATATATGACAACCCTAATGGGTGGAGGTAGAAATCAATTTATAGAGAATAAGACTTAATTTGGTACATCCATCAAGTAACTGATATACAGACGAGATCTATTCTTCTTTAAAAAAAAATTTATGGCTTTTTTGGGTCACAAGTAAATTTGGGCTAAGATATCATTCTTATATTTCCACATTTGGCCCAATGATCATATACCATTAATATTTCATAAACATTAGTTATGAATACGATAAATCTCTTCTATAATGCCCATCATCTATACAACATGAACACTTTTTATTTGTTTTTTTCATTTTATTTCCAACGATAATTTATTGTAATTTGTGGTTTATACATCAACATAAACTTTGACTAATGTTTACCATATTGATATGAAAATAATTACACCTTATATTGAGTTGTGCTTTTCCTTACAAAACCAAAACCAACTACAAATAGGATTACTATTCCAATCATTTTCCTAATAGAATTGGAAACCAAATAAGAGAATAATTCCAATCCTTTTCCAAGTAGGATTAGGCCATGGGCCATTGGCTGGAAAATGGGCAATAGCCCAACAAACTCCCCCTCCAGCCAAGGGGTCAAATGGAATTCAAGTGGAGGATCTCTGTCACGACCCACAACGGGTCGCGAGTGGCACCCACATTTATTCTCCTATGTGAGCGAACCAACCAACCTAATCCCAATTTCTTACCAATATTTCAACCATAATAAAACGGGATATAATGCGGAAGACTTAAAACTCATTAACGGAATCAATTAATAACTTCTAAAATTTAATACTTATCATCCCCAAAATCTGGAAGTCATCACCACAAGAACATCTATCCTCAAATTTCTAAATCTAAGAATATCTAGGAAGCTAAAATAAATAAACAGCTAGTCCATGCCGGAACTTCAAGGCATCAAGACATGAAGAAGAAGATCCAGTCCAAGCTAGAAGCATTAGCTCACCCTGAGATCTGACGTGATGAAGACTGGCTAGAGTTGCGGTTGAGTTGAAGACGATGGCACGTTTGCTGCACTCCACAATTAACAAAGAAAAC
>NC_028644.1:4744379-4746254 GCF_001406875.1 Solanum pennellii | reverse complement strand
TTCTTCTCTTGCATTAGCACTGCACCCAAACCTGAATAGGATGCATCACAATAAACAATAAAATTCTTGCCTTCAACTGGCAAGGTAAGAATTGGTGCAGTGGTCAACAAGGTCTTGAGATTCTGGAAGCTTTCTTCACATTCATCCGACCATACAAATGGAACATTCTGCTTAGTCAAGTTTGTCAATTGGGAAGCAAACGAAGAAAATCCCTTGACAAATCGACGGTAGTAGCTACCTAAACCAACAAAGCTCCTTACCTCTGTGACATTAGTGGGTCTTACCCAATTCTTCACCGCTTCGATCTTGGAAGGATCCACCATCACTCCATCCTTAGAAACTACGTGCCCCAAGAAGGACACTGAATCTAGCCAAAACTCACACTTGGAGAATTTGGCATAAAGCTTTTTCTCCCTCAACATTTCCAATACAATTCTCAAGTGCTCCTCATGTTCTTTCTTGCTCTTTGAGTATACCAGTATATCATCAATGAATACAATGACAAAGAGATCCAGATATGGCTTAAAAATCCCATTCATCAAGCTCATGAAAGCAGCAGGGGCATTCGTAAGCCCAAAAGACATTACTAAGAACTCATAATGCCCATACCTGGTCCGAAAAGCAGTCTTGGGCACATCCGTTGCCCGTATTTTCAATTGATGATAACCAGATCTCAAATCGATTTTTGAGAAGGTACAAGCACCTTGTAACTGATCGAACAAATCATCGATGGGAGGAAGAGGATACTTGTTCTTAATAGTTACCTTATTCAGTTGTCTGTAGTCTGTGCACATCCGAAAACTTCCATCCTTCTTCTTTACAAACAAAATAGGAGCACCCCAAGGAGATGCACTTGGTCTAATAAAGCCTTTTCCTAACAATTCTTGAAGTTGGGCCTTTAACTCCCTTAACTCTGCTGGAGCCATTCTATAAGGGGGTATGGAAATGTGACGAGTACCCGGCTCCAGATCGATGCAAAAGTCAATATCTTTATCCGGGGGCATACCAGGAAGGTCTGCAGGAAACACATCCAGAAACTCACGGACTACCGAAACCGACTCAATTGAAGGTACTTGGGTAGTATCATCCCTGAGGTGTGCCAAGAAAGCTAAACACCCTTTACTAACCATTCTCTTAGCACGAAGAAAGGAGATGATACGAACTGGAGTGGAAGTGTAGTCACCCTCCCACACTAACGGATCTGTCCCAGGCTTGGCCAACGTTACAGTTTTTGCATTACAATCTAAGATTGCAAAATTTGGAGAAAGCCAAGTCATACCCAGAATTACATCGAAATCAACCATTTATAAGATAACCAAGTCTAAATGAGTATTGCTCCCCACAAAAGTCACCAGACAAGACCTATACACCTTTTCAACTATCACAGACTTACCCACCGGAGTAGAAACACGAATAGGTATGTCAAGCAATTCACAATGTAAATTAAGGCCGGTAGCAAATGGGGAAGATACATATGAAAATGTGGAGCCAGGATCAAATAATACAGAAGCCATGCAATCACACACCAAAAGATTACCTGTGATAACAGCATCTGATGTATCCGCTTCCGACCGCCCATGGAAAGCGTAACAATAGGCCCTATCACCTGTCTGCCCGTTGCCCCTACCATGTTGCGCTGCAGTAGTTACCATTTGCCCGTCACCCCGGCCATTTTGGTGGCCACCATTACCGCGGCCACCACGCCCTCCAGGATGACGGCCTCTTCCATGACCACCTCTACCTCTGATTATTGGGGGTCTGTAACTCTGTTTTGGACAATACCTCCTAATATGTCCGATCTCTCCATATCCATAACACTCTCTGGATTCAAGCATAGGTCTCTGTGAGAACGACGAAGTCTGGGGATAACCTCCA
>NC_028644.1:4734656-4742590 GCF_001406875.1 Solanum pennellii | reverse complement strand
AAGAACCTGATTAATCATCTCTGGGGTAGGTTGGGGTGGTAATTCCTCATTCTGCACTTGCTCATTTTCCCCTTCCTCACCCTCTCTTACTACTTCCTCAGTCGGTGGAGGAGTCACCGCCCTAGTACTAGATGGGCCAGGTGCTTGTCCTCTTCCTCTAGAGGACGTCCTCCCACGACCTCTATCACGGCCCCTTGCCACTGCTCCTCCTCGAGCTACAGCCCCGGTGGCTGGCTCAGACGCACCCTGNGACACTCCGATCCACTACTATCCTGGTGTTGGAACGTGACACTCCGATCCATCTACTATCCTGTTGTCGAAACGTAACACTCCGATCCATCTACTATCCTGGTGTCGGAACGTGACACTCTGATCCATCTACTATCCTGGTGTCGGAACGTGACACTCCGATCCATTACCCTCAATCTTTTAGTTCATCAAGCCTTGTTTTATACCAAGGCATCATCATTAACAAAGAGGTTTTAAGGTTTAAGATTCAACAGCCTCATTANGTCACGACCCAAAACGGGTCGCGAGTGGCACCCACATTTATTCTCCTATGTGAGCGAACCAACAAACCTAATCCCAATTTCTTACCAATATTTCAACCATAATAAAATAGGATATAATGCGGAAGACTTANTATGAAATAGCATAAACCATAACCTACCTCCACCGAAGAATCGTGATCAAGCAATCTACTTCCGAAGCATTTTTGTTTTCCACTTCGTTCTCCCTTCTCTCGTTCGTTTCTCCCTCTCTCTCTGTTATTTCTATTCTTCTTATTCAAACCCTTTTTCTTTTACCCTAATTGTCATATAATTAAGTATAAAGGATAATAAAAATAACCCACTATTTATTTCAAGGTTATCTCCTTTAGCCCCCAAGTAATTGAATTATTAACCTTAACCCACTAACTTTATAATTATAAGCATGAATAGTCCAAAACGCCCCTTTAAAAACTTTAGCAGAATTCCGACCCAGTCAGGGTTACGCAGCCTGTGGCGGTCCGTCATGACTGTGACGGTCCGTCATGACTGTGAAAAGAAACTCTTTTCTGTTTACCTTTGCTTGTTTCATACCAGCAAGCAAATTCTTCTTAGCCAAACATGTGATCCCCCTCTCGCTCATATGATTGAGCCTCTTGTGCCACAATTCTGATAAAGTCTCGCTCTCCACCAAATTTATGGAGTCACCAAGAATCGATCCTTGTGTCACATATAAATTTGAATGTTTTCTTCCTCGAGCTAAAATCAGTGAGCCTTTGGTGAGCTTCCATTGGCCATTGCACAAGTCATTATGATAGCCATCATCATCTAGTTGTCCTACATAGATCAAATTTATTGGAATGTCTGGAGCATGCTTGACATTCTGAAGGACCAACGTTGAACCAATATTGGTTTTCAAACAAACAGTTCCAACACCAAACACCTTAACCTCACCAGCATTACCCATCTTTAACACCTCAGAGTTAACAGAAGTATAAGATGAAAAGAAGTCTTTTCTTGGTGTGACATGTGATGTAGCTCCAGAATCTACTATCCAACTTGTGTCTTGAGATACAAAATTGATGACGTCTTTATCACAAGCGAAGAGAAGGTCATCATGGACAACAACAACAACATTATTTTCGCTGTTTTCTTCCTTCTTCCCTTCCTTAAGATCTTGCTTCAATTGTTTACAAAATCTTTTAATATGTCCTTTCTTTCCACAATGATAACATATAATATTTGGATTCTTGAATTTTGACTTGCTTCTGCTTTTACCTCTACTCCTCGGATCTCTTGTCTTATGTCTCCCTCGATCTTCTGTATATAGCACATCTGAATGTGAAGATGTGTCTTGAAATTTTCTTCTAACCTCTTCATTCAACACACCACTCTTTGCATATTCCATAGTCACCTTTCCACCAGTGGCAAAATTTGTTAAAGAAACACGAAGAGTTTCCCAAGAATCCGGTAGAGTATTAGAAGCCAAAGTCCTTGTATTTCATCATGAAAATTAACACCCATTCCTGATAGCTGATCAAGAATACCCTAAAAATCATTTATGTGATCAAGAATAGGACTTCCCTCCTTGTATTTAAAGGTCATCAATTGCTTTAACAAGAACAACTTGTTATTGCCAGTTTTTGAAGCGTATAACGTCTCCAACTTTTCCCACAATGTTCTAGCATGTGTCTCATTCACAATATGGTTGCGAACATTATCTTCAACCCATTGTCTTATATATCCACATACTTGTTGGTGCTCAAATTCCCAATTTTCATCGGTCACATTCTCGGGTTTGTGAGAAGAAAAAACCGGAGGATGCATCTTCTTCACGAACAATAGATCTTTCATCTTGCTTTTCCATATGTTGTAGTTTCTTCCGTTTAGACATATAATCTTGCTCATATTCCCCTCCATATAGATAACCTTAGACCTGATACCAGTTGTTGTGACGAAAAAAGATGAAACCGAAAATCTAACAATAAAGAACACCAAGTTTAACGTGGAAAAACCCTTCAAACCGAAGGTAAACACCACGGGATCGACAAGATCCAAAATGCTTCACTATACCAATAAGAGGTTTACAAATATTCTTCTAATGGCTACACGACAAGTGCCAAAAGAGAATAAACAATAGCTACACCAACAAAAGATAAATAGAAAGAAACACCACCCAAACCCAGCTTCTGTTCGGAACCTAAAACAGGATCTTGCTGACTTCCAAATCAGATCTCCACCATTCAAATCAAACACCGAGATGTCAGGAACCCTCAGTGCAAATTTCAGCTCGATCCAACGGTTAGTTAATCGGGAAATATGATCTGAACGTTGCTGGTCGGAGAAAAAGACTGCAGCAAAAGAACCCTTTTCTTTCTCTCTTTTTCTCTTGTTGAAAGCTCTCTCAAAACCTCTCTTATGTTCTAATGTCTTTAAAACACAATACCAATGAACAATTAATTATTCTCTCAAAACTATCCTCTATTTATAGAGTTGTGCTTTTCATTACAAAGCCAAAACCAACTACAAATAGGATTACTATTCCAATCCTTTTCCTAATAGAATTGGAAACCAAATAAAGAGAATAATTTCAATCCTTTTCCAAGTAGGATTAGGCCATGGGCCTTTGGCAGGAACATGGGCAATAGCCCAACACCATATCCACAATACAGGTCCACAACTCTCATAACATAAAACAAGTCATACTTGATTTATCAAACCTTTTAAGTACTCGGATCCCCAAAGACCCCTAAGATGTCATCTACAATGTTTAACATGCAATTTTGGTCTACACAAGAGTTACTCCAGCATTTAAACACAAAATTTTGACAATTTATGGACCAACAATGTAACAACCATAGTATAATAAGTAAATTTGGATCACTCAAGGAATCAAATACAAAGAAATAGTCAAGCATGTACCACATGTGGTACCCGAGTTAACCGCTAATATTTTGTATTAGGCGGGTACTCCAGATAACCAATAGTATCCCATACCAATCATGGTATTCGATCCAACCATTAGTAAATATTACCAAGGTGGTATTCAAGTGTCACAACCCAAGCCAACACCTTTGACGTGGCCGACACTTGAGAACCATTACTTATACCCAAGAGAAGCGAAGGGCTAACTCAAGCATACATAAACTTAAAACTTTATTAAATCCATTAAACTCAATTACTCAATTCATAAGGTTTGGCAAAATACTCAATTTAAATAGTTATAGTTTGTAAGATAACTTAAAAGGAAGTAAATATTGAAAGACTCATCAACTATAAGTATCTATGAAGCATCTATTATTAAATAGGGATGTGGATACAAGACCCATGACATCTCATAGCTACTAACCTGAAAGTAAATGTGAAGGCCTCCAATATAAAAGGAGTCTCTACAATTTCTAACTGAGTATAGAATGAAGCGCCTATTGATTATCAGAACACCTATATTGGCATCATAATAGGATTCAGGTTGAATGACTTCAGTACATTAAATGTACGAGTATGCAAGGAGAACCAAACACATAGATAACTGAATTGACAAGACTAGAAAAAACACTCAACTCATTACAAAAAATGTAACAAAATATTTGTGTGTTTAAAGCTTCATAACTGACAGATATCAACTCAAGAATTAATACATATAGTACAATAAAACTACTCTTACCCTTATTTGGGAGAATATCTTACCGACAACCATCACTATGAGATATGAGATGATACAACGTCTTGCCCATGCTTCAAGAATTGTCCTATACCTTCCCTGGGTATAGAACACCTCAACTAAGTTGATCCGCTAATCTCTACCGGAAGGCACTAAGGATTCATCTATAAAGTATGATCCTTTACACATGTTGGAATACATGGTTTATAAGGAGTTGATTTGTCTGAACTTATCCACATTTGCTTCTCAATACTACTCCCAAAAATATATAGTAATGCTCAAATATGTAAAATATACTCTTTCTCTGGTTTGAGATAATTGCTCAAACTATCCTTTTAAAAGACGTAACTGTTCTGAAGTATCTTTCAACTCATAAACTCTTTTATAAATAAGAGTTTCTATTTTCTCAATGTAAAAATGATACACATAGGAATACTTAGTTCACTTAAAATTTACTCAAAATATCTCTTTAAACTTTTCTCAAAACTCAATTTAAAACATAAATTTGGCTTTCTCAAGATTTATAACTCAATATATAGTTCATGCTGAGATATTGAAATGAACAAATCAACTCAAGGATCTCAACAACAATATAGGAAACTCAAGAACTCAAAACTCAACAATACAACTCTTCTCAAGAATGATCAATTCATAGGGTTCATGCTGAAATATAGACATGAACAAATCAACTCAATAAAATTTCTTGAAATTTTCTCTTGAACTCACTTTAGTTTGGAGTGTAAAATTAAAAAATGTGATTAGGATGTAATACCCCAAAATATTTCTAAGTTAAGACGCAAATTATTCTTTATTTACTTGTAGGGTCATGTTGAGTGATTCTTAAATTGCTCATATGTGTAAAGGTAAATTCTTTAGCGTGAGAATGATTTTGGATATCAATTAAGGTCACTAGAAACTCCTAGCACAAATTAAAGTTGAAAGTTCCCTTACCAATTAAGTTTTTTGATGTAAGATTCTCTTCGGGTAAACTTTAGTTGACCATATTTCTCAGAAGATAAGAGTTACGTGGAACGTAAACTACTAAATTAAATATATTTAAATCTTCTTTCCAACACCACAAATTTCGCAACATTCTGAGTTTCGGGTAAAACATTAACTATTTTAGTAACCAGATACAGTATAATGGTGAATTAGCTAACGTGAAAACATTAGAAAGGATTGTTTTTGTTTTTTCACCTCTAATAAAAACATAAAATAATTTATTGACTAATTATACTTCCAAAACGATAAGATTTTTATCTCTTAATCAATCATTCTTTTCTCTTTCAAACTCTAAACTGAAACCCTAAGGAAAAATCAAAGTAAAAGACTCCATTAAAGATTCTTTCTATCCTTTTCAAGATTCTTCTGCAAAATAAGTCTTTATCCAAGAATTCTGTTATTTACAACTCAAATTCCTCCATACAATTCAAGAATCATAATTGTTGGCCGTAGAGATTTCAAGAAACTAATTCAAGAATCTCGAGAAAGGTTTTCTTGATTGTCTACCTCTAAATTCTTATTCAAGATTCTTAAAGAATCTTATTATTTCAGGTATGTAAGGCTATCATAGTTGGAATAGTTTGTCCTCACGCCCTACATCTACTTTCAAATTAGTAACAGAGTAATCTAGATTTCTATCCCTAGATTTAAGTACTCTTTATATGATTTTGAGTTCCTGATACTTTTTGAAATTCTATTCCTAATTATTGAATTGCTATATGTTATGCATTAATATTCTTGATTAGATTTGTTCATGTCTATATTTCAACATGAACCATGTGAATTGAGTATTCTTTCGATGAGAAGTATCTTTGAATTATGAGTTCTTTAGTCCTGGATTTTTGAATATTGAGATTCTAAAAATCTGGATGTGGGAGCTACTATTAACAAACATAAACCACATGAGCTAAACGTAGAATCTGATGTACACGCCCCATTGAGAGAACCCAATATGCCTTGACAGGGGTATGAAGGCATAATTGTGGCGTGATCATTAATGTTGATGCATAAAAACGGGGACTTATAATCCTATGTGGGCACATAGTTATAGTTCTTTGAACCCTAGTCCAACTCGGTGCTAAATTTACTCCCAACTATATACATATTAATCTAAAATGCACTAAATACTGAATAACTCAAAATACTGACATGCTATTTGAGACTGCAACATTATATACTGAGAATATGACATTCTAAATCAGGAGCATGAGATTTTGTTTAGGTAACCTAGCAAGTATAATTTATGAACTAAGAGAATTTACACAAACTACAATTCTGAGTTTAAACAAGGAATTATGTAATGTTCCCAAGAAAACATGTTATTTAGATTATGAATTCTATAACAACTGAAATCACAAATAAATTCTGAAGATTTTCAAACCCTGTGTAAAAAAAACTATGTATAATCAAAAAAACATAATAAATTCTAGGGACCTTGTGGATAAAAGGAGCCAAGTAGTGAAACCCCACATACTTGGTCACAATATATATGGAGAAATCCTTTGAATTTTTTGGTTGAACTTTGAAGATCATTGTTGCTTGTCTTGAAAGAAACTGGCGCCTTTTTCTCCTATTTTCATTCTAACTTTTATAATTTTTGGAAAATGAGGATTCTTGTATGTCTGACTAGATTATTAAGCTTAAATTCTGTAAAACGACGTCATTTAAGCATGAAAGGACGTAGTTTATGTGCCTAATGCATAGGGAAAAGGACTAAAATCACCCTGACTTAAAACTGAGGAGTGATATTTACTACAGGACTGATGAGCCGTCATTTGAGCTACCAACTGACTAGGTCGTGGTTCATGCTCTACCCGACATGGCTTCTCTAAAACAAGCATAATACGTTACTCCAACATTGGATTTCATCAAACTCGGCGACAGTATAAGAAGATTCAATTATCTTTAATTTTGTAGGTCATGGGTCATCTAATTCATTTTTTGCTAAAAGATATGAACGTTTAAAGTTTACCCAAAATCCATTTTCCTCTAATTAGTTTTTGACCCTCACCTACGGACAGACCAACCGTACAAGTCAGTATTGGGTGGGATAACAGATCCCTAAATATTGGACCCAACAATGTATCCCACCTACAGACCGTGTGTCAGACCACAAACTATCGGTGGCTTCCTTAGTTCTATCACTAGGTTCTGGAAAGATACATTTTTCTAGTTTTGTGAATTCGAATTGTTATCGACAATATGGTAAAGGATCATACTTTTTAGAAAAATCCTTAGTGCCTTTGGGAAGATCTTAGTGGATCTAGTTAGTTGAGGTGTTGTATACCCCCCGACAAATTATAAGAAAGTTATGGCAACGTGGGCTAGACATTGCATCATCACGTAACTTATAGTGATAATTGTCGCTTAGTCAATTTACAAAATAGAGTTAAAAGAATATTTTATTATATCACTTAATATGTTGAGTTCAGAGATGAGTAAGTATTTTGTAATGTTTTAATGAATTCACTCCCTTATTTCTTTACATTCAGTTGAGTATATACTTATATCTATTGTAGTCCTTTCATTCATTTATTTGATTTTCAACTATATTTTGTACTTGTAAAAATTTAATGTACGAATGTCATTTGACCTGTATCTTTTAATGATGCAAATATAGATTCTTAGTCAGTTGAGATCACTTCGTTTGCTCGCCTGCTTTTGTATAAGACATCTTTGCTTTTAGAGAATTCCAGTTATATGAGTTGTTAGTATTAGTAACATTTTGAGTAGTCGTGGGTCTTTTACCGACATATATATATATATATATATATATATATATA
>NC_028644.1:4699859-4734174 GCF_001406875.1 Solanum pennellii | reverse complement strand
TATATATATATATATATATATATATATATATAGTAAAGACCTCACAGATAGACAGTTTCAGAGATTTTTCAGTTTTTCAGATGCTTTATTTGAATGTATGATTCATACTCAGTATATTCATCAAAATTTTGATTTGGGATAATGCCCAAGTACCCCCTTTCAACCTATGCCCGAAATCTCAGAGACACACTTATACTATACTAAGGTCCTATTACCCCCCTGAACTTATTTTATTAATAATTTTTTACCCCTTTTCGACCTACGTGGCACTATCTTGTGGGCCCAACGATGCTTGACTTTTTTTTTCAAACTAGTGCCACGTAGGCTAAAAAGGGGTAGAAAATTACTTATAAAATAAGTTCAGGGGGTAATAGGACCTTACTATAGTATAAGTGTGTCTCTGGGATTTCGGGCATAGGTTGAGGGGGTACTTGTGCATTATCCCTTTTGATTTCAAGTAAGTTGTTTTAAAAAATTTCTTTTAATTTGATTCTTATGGATGTTTGAGTTAGTGTTCCACTTGTAGTCATCCAGGATAAGTAAGTGTTCATTTGGAGATCAAAAATGGTTCTCAACTGTCGGAAGTGGGCTTAGGTTAAGACAAACTTGGTATCAGAGCATACTGTTGAAGTGTCCTAAAGCATCTATGAAGCCATTTAAACAAGGATTTTATTTATTGTTGTGAGAGACCCACTTCTACAAATGAGGGGCTACACATATTCAAAACATTCTGTTTTTCATACTCTAAATCGTGCAATAAAGTTGTGTCTTAGGGAGCTTATTTGAACTCGTGTGTTTCTCAAATTCATTCGACTATCCCTCATACTCTAGGCAGTTGAAAATTAAAGGACAAACCCTTATCGACGTGTGAATCTTAGCAAAAGTTCCACGAGATTTATGAGACTATAGAGGGGCTTGAGAGAAGTCCGTGAGTGAGCTTAAGTGTTGAGATTCGAAGAATGCACTTCTATTCATATGATTCGTGCATTCAAACTAAAATCGAGATGTATTCCCAGAATCTCTTCTCTAAACCTTGTTTCAGTTAAGATCTTTATGAGGAAGTCTACTTTAGAACTTGGGTAGTATTTTTTACCCAAAATGATAGTATGAGTTATGATGTTATAAGCAGCAGTAGTAAAAGTGCCAGACTTAGAAAAATTCAGGTAGAGCTTCAGTAATCTTGTATAGAGATCATGAAAGGAGGTCGAGTAAGAGTTACTAGTTAGGATGCGTTAGAGTATACTTTAACTAGAAAGAAGTTTATGATGATGTGTCATTGTGTTAGTAAGGACAAAGTATAGGTGTTGTATAAAAGAGTAGGAGTATTCATGAGGGGATATATATAAACTAGGCTTATTAGTTTTTAGGGAGATCCCATAATATTGTGAATAGGTAAATAGTACTTAAGTTGTGAAAGGAATTGTGACGTAAATTGTAAGTATGTAGACTAAGAGAGAAACATTGACTACTTGTGTCTCAGTGGAAAAGTGTTCTTAATTTTATCTAGTATTAATAAGTTACTAAAGTACATGAGAAATCTTATTGATAATTGTGTTCAGAAATGGACTCTAAACTTGAACTTAAGATGAATGTTGTGACCAAAAGGATGGCAACATGAGGGTGATGATGCTAGTTAGAGATCTAATCTTGTAGGTTTGACATAAATTAAGGTGTTACTTTTGCTAAGTGTGAGTGTAAAAAGTGTGGTATTACCACTCTTAGTTGGGATCAAGGCAGTGTGACTAATTCATTAGATTGACAGGAGCATTAGGAGGTGTACTCGAGATCATATGTAGCTAGACGAGGTTTCAATTAAAGTTAATGATTTTTCATGAGTGCGTAGATGGTATAATTGTCCTGACAATGTGGAATATGTTGATGTAAGCATTTTTATTTTCCTTAAGAGTTAGATGAAGCGGATTTATAAGCCAATGAGAAGAGGATAACAGAACCATCTTAGAAAGAGGTCTTAGAAGGAACCTTAGTACCTGCATATGGAAATTTCAGTATCCATGAGATAAGCCTTTTGCGAGTAATAGAGTAAAGTGAATGTATACTAGTTTAGAGATGATGGAATGGATCCATGCCTTCAAAGTGTAAGCTCCAAACCTATGTGTTAAAAAATAGATGCAGTGTTATATTAATGCATTCATACTTTAGCGTATTCCGCAAAGTTCAATCATTATTATAAAAGCATATACTCTCAGGAATAGGTTGTACCCATATATCATTATAAATAAAATGAATTCAGCTCTGCTCTTGCTCAAGTCCTTAAAACAATTTTTAAAATAATTTGTAAAGAGACTTCTTAAAATAGGGCTCATGCCGAATTATGGACGTGAACGACTAAATTCACAGTTTTCAATAACCATGCATAGAACTACATACTTGGAAATCAGCAACTCAGAACTCCAATAGTCAATCATAATACTAATCTCAAGAATTCTTGACTCATAGGGCTCATGCGGAATTATGGGCATGAACTAATCAACTCAAGGGCTCAATGATATTTCTCTTCTCAAAGTTGCTCGACTTATAGGGTTCATGCAGAATTATGACCATGAAATACTCAACTCAAGGATCTTCATGGGCAAAATGTATAAGTCCCGTGATTAGTAATATAATCCCAAAAGAGTTAGGAACTCCATGCTCAAGAACTTCGAACTTGAAGAAACACTCATCTCAAAGATGTTTAATTTATGAAGTTCGTGCATAATATGGGAATGAATGACTCGACTCAAGGGTATACATAAAAATATATAACTCATACATACAAATATTCTCATTCTCATACTTACTTCCTCAAAACATAATTCAATCGATAATTAGTGTCAAAGCATTCACAATTGAACTCAAAGACTTTTTGTGAACTCTACTCTTTACTCTATCCTTAATTTAAATAATGAATTCAAGAGTTATGATTAATTATGTGAATGATATCGTGTGGATAAATTATCCTCATAAATACATTTTCCTCATTCACATACTCACTTGCTCAAGTCTTGAAGCAAGTTATTCGATATTGTAGAAGACTCCTCAATAATACTCAAAGGGACTTTCTTATAATGTTCGAAGGAACTCCCAACACTTAAAACTTCACCCTACCTTGAATATGAATTATGATTTCAAGGTTATAATTCATGTTATGAATGATTTCTATGTGCTTAAATGTAGTTTAGAGTAGTTAGAATCACAAGGTAGTGAAGGTATACTTTAAAGGGACTCGAAGGGGACAATTGAAAAGACGTTGGGGTAGGCGACCCTGGCGCATTCGTGGCACAGGGTCCCAGCCCCAATCTTTAGATACACCATCTTGGTGCACTACTCGCACGCACGCCAGCCCTAATTGATCGCGCCACCATTTTCCTAGACAATTCTGATGAATTTTTCTACTTGTTTTCTAACCTTAATTTGATTAGAATAGAATGGTTTCTTCCCCATTTACATGGATTCGATTACTCAAAATATTACACACTAATCTACTCA
This sequence comes from Solanum pennellii, assembly GCF_001406875.1. Classification (NCBI taxonomy): domain Eukaryota; kingdom Viridiplantae; phylum Streptophyta; class Magnoliopsida; order Solanales; family Solanaceae; genus Solanum; species Solanum pennellii. The sequence continues at coordinate 4,730,688 of NC_028644.1, read as the reverse complement.
ATACAACCATCAAAACACTCATTTTCATCTCAATAATTCATCAAAACCCCAACCGAACAAGATATAAAATAAAACTTCAAAAACGCTCATCAAGAACTTAAATCTTTCAATATTTATGGAGAAATTTGAATATATAATTCATGATTGGCGTGTAAGTGAAGGAACCCAACACTATCAAAACTTAAATACCTCTTAGGGATCAAACCCTTAATGAACGCTTTGATCCTTTCCTTTTTTCTCTTCTTTTCTCTTCTTGAACTCTCAACTAAAACCCTAGGTTTATATTTGGATTATAAAATTGAAACTAATCGATTTAGAACAGTAAAACCTTACTAAAAAGAATTAAATCTTATTGGGTAAGGAAAATACCAGAATGCTCCTCACTATTTTTAGATAACGTTCCTTAATTGGACAATATGACTTCAGAAGAGCATATCTCACTCATCTGAACTCTAAACTTAGAAAACTTGGTGGAGTTTGAAAGAGAACTCAAATAAATTTCATTTGATAACTTATGGGCCACCTTAATAATCCTGTTACTAAGGATAGAGTCATTTGATGTTTACCCAAAACATTAAAGAACTTCCAAATTACTTGAATGAATTCTCTTTAGTTCTTCTTGGAAATGAGGTGCTACATCTAGTTAACTTAACACTTAAGTAATTTTGAATCCCTCGGAAAATCCCCACTCAGTAAGAAGGATAATTCGAGTCTTAGTTCAGCAATTTCAGGGGTGTTACAATATCTCCCCCTTGAGATCATTCATCCTCGAATGATAGATGGACCGAGTATGGAACGAGTCTACTCTTTTCATTTCAGCCATACCAACTAGAATTTCCCGAATTAATCTTAGAAAGTAACTAAGGGCTCTAAGTTAGCCGTGTCTCATATAAAAACTTCATCCTCCTCTTCTTTCACATTTATAACTTTAGATGGAATAAACATACCATCATTATCATGATAAGATCATTAGCTTCTCTTTCTAACATCACTTCATCACAAAAAAGACATGTCCCATACACTTTGGAATTCATTACTATCTTATTCGTAAACACTTGACTTGATTTGTTATCTTGTCATCTCCCTCTTAGGTATGTAAATGACACTTGAAAGCTATGGACCTACTCCCATCATCTCTAAACTGGTCTACATTTTCCTTTACTGTAACATTCGGACGAAGTTCATCTCATGACTACCGAATCTCCATATAAGCAAGTATTAAGACATATTTCTAAGGTGTTTCTTCTTAATGCTCTAGTTACTCTGTGACTTAGACACACTTCACTGCCCTTATCTAAAGGTTAGGGTCTCTAACTCGTAGAACTCATATTTATTGCAGCTAACATCTTAATTTCTCACATGCTCTATGTTTAATCTTTTAGATCTAAACTGAAGACTAACATCATAACCCACATGTTGTCATTCTTTTGGTCGTGACACTCGTCTCAGATTCAAACTTAGTATTTATTATTACTCTACTAACTCATCACTACTATGTGTAAATTTTAGAAACACGTTTCCACTAGGACCTTATGACCAGTAGTCAATCCTTACATATTAGTCTCCATATTCACAAATTTCCATCATATTATACTTCACAATTTAAGTACTACTTACTCACTTATTGTGCATTATCTCTCAAATTGTTCTATCATCCCCTTAATACCATGGGGTTCTCCTTTCAAAATTCATAATTCTAGTTTAAGTCTATCATCTCATAAGTAATTTTTTATTTGATTTCACGCTTATATTTGGTCTCCTCTAACACGATGACACATCCACATCAACTCTATTCTTGTTAACAGTATTCCCTAACGTATCTTGACTAGTAACTATTTCTCTTTCTTCTATGAAGAATTCTCTACAACATTATTATTCCTTTTTTTACTCATAAAGGAACACATTACTAATAAATAACTAGGGTACACAATTGCAATAACATAATCTTCCCCCATCACTATCTCATTTCCTTAGATTACTAAACCTCTACATACTTTTCTCTTGACGTAAGGGCACTTTTTACTATTACAGCTCATAATCTCGTAACTCATGCTAACCTTTTAGGGTAAAATACTACCTAAGATCTAAACATATATCCGCATAAGTACCTCAGCAGAAAAAAAGGCTTAGAGAAGAGACTATAACTTGCTTTTAGCTAAAATGCACAATTCATATGAGTATGAATGTATTACTCTAAAACTCAACACTTAACTCACTCATGGTCTTCTCTCAAGCGCCTGAGGAATCTCATGAATTCCTCAATACTTTTGGTAAGAATAACTCATCTATTAGGATCTTGGACTTTACTTTTCTACCACCTCTAGTATGATGGATAGTCGAATTAATCTGAGAAATAAACTAGTATGAATGAATCTCTCCGACATAGCTCTATTGCACGATTAAGAGTATGAAATAAGGGAATGTTTCTTAAATGTATGCATAATTTATAGAAGTAGGTCCGTCACAACCATAAACAAGATCCTACTTGACATTACTTCATAAACACCCTAGTACACTTGAGCTCTATACTCTAATATCACGTTTTTCATGACCTGAGCCTATACCCTATACGTGGTCGACACACGACAACCATTGTTGGTCCTCAAGTGAACTCTCAACCTAACTGACTATAGTGGAAGACTAGCTTAAGCATACAAAAGCTAAAAAAATTACATTAAATTTAGTAAACGCTACTTAAAAATAGTATGAAAATACTCAATAGATACCTCAGAGTTTGTAAAAACAATTCAAAGAAGATACATACCAAAAACTACTCAACTTGGTCTATTTATGAAGCCTCTACTATTACAAAACTACTAATTGTAAGATAAAGGTGAAGTCATCTAGAATATAAGAACACTCACCAAAGGTGACTGGAACATCCTGATGAGTCCACATGTTGGGCTCATTTAGGGCTATATTTTAGTAGAAATAGCATCCTCTGTTGCTTATTTTATCATATCTGATGAAACTCTAAAGATTTAGGTATTTGAAGTTTGAAGGAAAGATTGGACTATCGCAAAAAGGGACATAAAGGTTATAAAGAATGAAGAAATGATAGCCTGAAGATCGCCGAATCGACTTGGTAGATCGCCAAAGAGGCCTACTTCACCTTTTTCCAGTGTGATGAGCCCTGTAGGAAAGGATCAAATCAGCGAAAAAAAGGAGCAGTCAATGTATCACCGAGTTGCTTCGCAAAGTAGTACCATATCTACCTATGGACCAAATCAAGACGATGCTGAAGTCCATACGATAATGCGGTGAACTACGCCAATGAGGGAATCGCCGAGTCTATCCATGATTCTGACTAACTCCGCCGAACAATCTACTGCATCACAGATCTGAAAAACTATAAATACTAGTAGAGTCGTAATTTTTGAGAGAGAGTCAACATTTTTCTTATTTGCTATCTAGAATATTTTTAAAATATTTACTCAATCTTGGAGAGTGTTTTGTGTTATTCTATGTTTATTGTAGATTTCATAGTCAAAGCTTTATCAAATCTGAAATAGGAAGGTAGATGCAACACCTAACAATTTAAATTTTGTGTTTATGCTTGAATTTACATCTCCTACTTAAGAAATCTTGAAGCTATAAAGGAAGTGGCAATGGTAGTTCATAATGAAATTGATGGTTGACGGGTTGTTTTTACATGGGTTTGTTCTCACGAAGTGGAAGGCCGATAAAGACAAATAATTGGTGGTGGATGAGTGAAGTTCACATGGTGCCGCCGCTGCTGTAGCATATGTTGTTGATGCCAATGTTTCTACGTAAATAGAAAAGAAAAGGTTGTTGGTGTTTCTTATTGAAAAGAGAGAACAAAAGAAACTTAAAAGTAAAATAAAAAGTAATAGGAAAGGAAACATTAAAAAAAGTAGAAAGTTAATAATGAAATATAGGAAAAACTTACAAAGTTAATGTTTTATTATTTGTTTTTGCTCTCACACTCTCAAAGAGAAAAGAGAGTGACTACACATTCCTTTCCACCTCAGCACATAGGGAGCAAATAACTCCATTTTAAAATAGTCTAAGGGGTAATAGGAACACTCTAAAGTATGAGTGTGTAGTTGGGAATTTGGATATAGGTTGGGGGTGATTTTGACCATTTTCTCTTTGGTTTCACTTTGTTATGTTGTGACTTAAAGCAAGAGGTAAATAAATTGAGCAAGCACCACAAATTAATGGAGTTCCCTCCATTAGAGGTAATGAGGCCCCGAGAGCGCATACTGTCCTTTAAGCAGTTTGGGGAAAAATACATATATCATGGGCAAGGTTCAAAGAACTAATATCTCAAGGCCCAAACTGTAACACCCCGTAGCCGAAACAGATGAAAAATTAGTTTTTCAGAAAAATCAACAGGTGCTACCAACGGTGGCATCGACGGACCGTAGCCTGAACCACGGTCCGTCCTGCACAACCGTCGATGGGATCAGAAACTCCCAAAAAAATTAAGCCTAGAAAAATTGGTTAACTCTTGGACGACGGACGGACTTATGGTCCGTAGGTCAAATGATGGTCCGTAGTCCGTGGCCATCGATCAAGACTCCCTTCAATCACTCTCTAACAAGAGCTATGGATGACTAGCATGGTTCGTAGGTGTACCTACGGTCCATAGGTGGAAAATTTGCAGCCAGTTAAAGGGAAATGAAGTTTGGTCAACTTAAAATGATCATAACTGTTAGAACAAAATTAATTAGGTCTCCCATGACCTATCCACAAATAGATAATTGAATTATTTTTCCATAGCCACCGACCTTGCAAAAATCAGACCTCTGAGTAAAAAGTTATGCCCATTTTAGTAAAGGCCTGTCGAATAGGCCCTCATGACGGACAACGGGATGTCGGGCACACGACGGACCGTCAGTCCTGGCCGTTGTGAGGCTCGACAGCAACCTTCCCAGGGGTCTTTTGACCTTTCCCACTCCGTTTAAACCCTAAGTTATGTCGTTTTGACCCGAAATCATCCAATTTAGTTAGTTTAAGCCTAGAAACATAATTAAAACATATCCAAGTGAAATCATTAAATCAAAACTTAGAAAATTAGAAGCAAGAGGAGAAAAAAAGCTCAAGAACCCTAGTTCAAGAACGCCACAGGCTCCAGCAGTTCTAGCCCCAAAACTTAAATATTTTTTTGTGGATTTCATCACCAGGTATGTGGGAATTCACTTGTGGGTTCCTTTCACCCATTGGGTCCTTAGTTTTAGTCAATTCTTGATTCTCTTATCATGATTTAACCTAGCGTTTCTAGAACTTTGATATAACTTCTTGAGTTTATTAAATATATGTTCCGAATTAGATTATCATGTTATTACTCAGATTATCACATGAATTTCAGAACCCTAGCTTTGTATTTCTTTAGTTCTTGAATTACACATGCCAGGTCATATATTTCAGACACTTCAGATATACATGCCTCAGTTATAAATGCATAGTTACCAGATTAATTGTTGCATTCTCAGTTTGCATGTTAAGTTTCGAGCTATCCAGTATTTACAGAAATTTAAATATAATCAGTTCATTTACAAAATTCATCGAGAGTAGCATAATACCGAGTTGGACTAGGGTTTAGCGTACCCAATAGTCCCAGAACTACTAGCCGAGTAGGTTGTAAGTCCCCTCTGTGGACAATCAGTTTAGTGATCACGCCAGCATGCCTTTATACCTTTGGTAGGGTATATTGGGTCCTCTGGATGGGGCGTATACATCGGACTCCCATTTAGCTCATGTGGTTTTATTATCGGTTGGTTATTAGGAGCTCCCACATTTCATTCAGACTCTCTACATTGACCATTTTTCAGTATATTAAGTATTCAGTTTCAGCATGTTATAAATTGGTCATTGCATCCAGTTAGCTCAGAATTCAGCACATCACGTTCAGATTATTATACTTGTTATTGTGCTTGTTCAGTTATGTTTTAATTCAACTTTACTCTATCCTATATGCTCAGTACCTTTCAAGTACTGACGCATATGTGTGCTACATTTTCTCTTGATGTAGGTTCAGGTTCTCAACATTCAGATCACACATAGATCGATTTCCCGGTTTCCAGTTCAGCAGATTCAATGGTGAGTCCTTATTCTCCGAGGACAACAGTCATGAGTTCCGTTTCAGTCTTTAGTCATTTAGTTTCAGTTTTTGCTAGATTTAGTTTGTATTGTCCCAGTATTTCTACTCTAGTTTAGAGGCTATTTTCAGACATAGTTAGATTCAGCTTAGTATTGAGTTAATAATTCTTTTGTATTAAACTCATTGTTTTCAAATATCTCAGTTATAGAATATGAGTATTCCCCATCTTTTTATTTTAAGTATGATTTAGCTTCCGCAACAGTTTATTATCTTTAGTATGCTCATGATCATGCCAGAACGGTTAGCTTTGGATCACTTGTGGTCCTAGGTTCCGTGTCCGCATCTCGGGGGTAGCTCGAGGCGTGACACAAATCATGGTTGTATTGACATAATCCTTTTGGACTGTTTCTACTGAATTCTTGGTCTTGGAAACAAGTTGTTGCTGGATTAGCTCTTTCCGAGAGGGATTGTAAGGCATATCTATATCATATCTGCTCAGTTGCTAGACCACATGACTAAAGCTGATCGAGAAGTGGAGAAAGAGTTTATGTTGGCCTTACTAAGGACCCAGGTGGATGAATTTTCCAAAAGAGTGGTGAAGATTGAATCTTAGTGCAAGAAAAAGGATAAATATACCCCCCTTTGTGAGCGATAAAGTTGTAATGACAAGGAAGTGGAACGCATTGAGGGAATGCTATGAACTAGTTTCCTCAAATTGAATGACCAAGATAGAGTGCTGGAAGAACTGAAAGAACATACTGAAGGGATGAAGTGTATGCTTTGGTCATATTCCAAAGCTATCCAAATGCTAGAAAAGCTTCTAGGTCAAGCGTTACCCCATATCCACGCTCAGGAATATGATGGGTTAGCTAGTAATGATGTGGGTAACCCTAACAATGAAGCTTAATTAGTGACTTGTGTCGTTTCGCGACATTAACTCATGCATTTTTGAGAAGCAACCCAAAATCCCTTATTATCTTATATTTCCATATTAGTGAAATAATGGGGTGCTTATCATACAAGTTTAAATGTGGGGGATACTCAAAAAGTGTATAGTGAAGAGCAGCAAATTCAGTTGGCGAGTCGCCAAAGAAGCCGACGATCAATCCTTATCCGCCGTTTGACTAAAAAAATCTTCAAAAAATAGAATCTTTAAAACTCAGCGAGCTTAGGAAATGTTCACAGAATCGCAAACCATATCGGCGACCCCAATGTTTACCACTGGTTGAACATTCAAATTTGGTGGGAAATCCTGTAAAACTCGGTGAAGTGAACAATTTTTTGGCAAAGCACCAAATGACTGAAAAATCAAAATGTTTTCACCGAATGGAACTGAACTTGACAAGTTGCAAACCAGTGCACAAAAGGGTGGTTGATGAATCATTCGAGAACTTGGGTTGAAAATAGTCACATTGTGGAGCAGAGAGAAGCTACATAGGGCTTTTTGAATCACTCAATAGCTCGCCTAACGTCCCTACCTCACATTCTACTTAATGCTACAACTGTCGATAGACTCCAACTCGAAGCAACTTTTTAACCAGGATTATTCTCTAGCCCTGTGTCTATCTTTCTCTAATTTGACCTCTAGATTATTGTTATATATTTAAGGACATATACTTTTTGATTCTGGTAGAGTGAGTCTCACACTTGTTGTGCCGATATTTGTATTTTTGTGTTTATTTGGGATTATTCTACTTAAATTGTGTTTATCTGCTTTCCCTGGATGTTTGAGCTTATGGATCCTGTTTTAATTTTAATTGTCAAATGATTTTGACCCTTCCGCAAAATTTCAAACTTTTTGCACATTCTCGCCACCCTTTGCATGCGCTTACACGTAGCTGTTAACTAGAAAATTTGAGTCTCGGTTTTGATCAATATAGAAGACTTTAATGATGCTTGCAATCAAACAAACATGAAATTAAGGCTACGATGAGACCAAAGAAAGTTTCATAGACAATGTGTGAACTTTTTGCATCTCGATTGGACTAGCCATGTATCAAATTGTTTCTCATGTGATGACTGTTTCACACTAGTGAAAGTGTAGAGTCTTATTTGACTTAAGTGTCGATGCCTTGTGTGATAATCTTACCTTGAACCATGCATGACAACACCTAGAATTTTCTCTGGTATTCTACTCAACTAAGTAATGTTTTCTCTTGATATGATCTTTAGCAATTTTATAGAGTATGAGTCAATTTGACATGTACCTCTTTTGTGACCGCCCTTGTGAGTGTCTGAACGTCTCTTGAACACCCCTTGAGCCTTAACCTTCTGTGGAAGAAATTTGGTGAAGACTAAACCCTTATTAATCTATCTCCCCTAATCCTTATGAATGATAGGTTTGATTGAAATAGCCAACTTAGGCAGGGGTGTGGTGAAAAGAAAAGGGAAAATTCAAAGAAGTACAAGGAAAGTCTCCCTTAACCCATGATGTTGCGAAAAGACGAAAAACCTTTATATAAATGAAAAATAAATGAAACGAAAAGAAACGAAAAATAAAGTTATGGAATAAAATTCCAAAAGAAATAGGGTTTCCCAGCAATCCGTAGAAGTGAATAATAGGATGACTTATGAGCACTAAAAAGGATGAGGAAGGAAGAATAAAGGAAGTTCTATAAGCACCACAATTCATGTGGATCATTATTCACTAAGCCTAAATGACCATACGTTTGCACTCAGTCTCATTACAAGCCTTAGAAAGACCTTTTTTTATCTTTGGAAAGCTGAAACAAATGTTAACTGGAAAATAAGGGTAAGCCTATAGGTGAAAGCATGCATTGTGTTCCTCTTTTTTAGAGTGAGTGTTGTATTTTATTCCTGAACTTTGAACTTATTATACCCTTGTGTGTAAAAGTGGAATCATCATTTGTGTGAGGGCATTTGAATGCTTTTGTTGAGCTTGAACTTGCATTTTTAAAGCAAGTAATGTGAGCTTGAGAGTCTTTGGTAATGGTGTGTCACAATTTGAATCTTTGAGTACACAATTAGTCCTTGCATAAGTAATTTAAGTCTTGTTGTGTACATTCATGATTGATTCTGGTATAGCACTATTTGAGGCATCCTTTTTGAACAGCTGAACTTGAGTCTTACTTAAGGAAAAGCATAAGTTTAAGTTGGGGGTGTTAATGAGTCCATATGTTGGACTCATTTAGGGTTATATTTTAGTAGAAATAGCATCCTCTAATGCTTATTTTATCACAATATTTGATGAAAACTCTTAAGTTTCAAGTATTTGAAGTTTGAAGGAAAGCATGGACACTATGTCATAAAAAGGGACAAAAAGGATAAAAATGAAGAATTGGTAGACCGAGGATCGCTGAATCCACTTGGCAGATTGGCAAAGAGGCCTACTTCACCTTTGTTCTAGTGTGCTGAGCCCTGATGGAAAGGATCAAACCGGCGGAAAAAAGGAGCAGTCGGCATGTCGTAGAGCAACTTCGTGAAGCAGTACCATATCTTCTAATGGATCAAAGCAAGATGATGTTGAAGGTCATACCAGATGGAGGTAAACTACACCAATGGACGAATCGCCGATTCTGTCGGCGGTTCTGACTAACACCACCGAACGATCCACTACATCACATATTTGAAAAACTATAAATACTAGTAGAGTTGTAGTTTTTGAGAGAGAGTCAAACATTTTTCTTATTTTCTGTCTAGAATATTTGTTTTTTATATTTTTACTCTATGTTGGAGAGGGTTTTAAAGACTTGAAGAAGAAAAGGGTTTCATCTCTTTCAATTTCGAAGTGGGTCTCCTTGATTCCTCTTGCTTTTCCTAAATTAAGACTTATTTTCTCATACCAATTTGATCTCAACATCATTGAAGGTATAATTTCTATTTCTTGATGTGTCGCTAAAATCCCAATTCTTGGGGTGTAATTTAGCAAATATGGGTTAACATTGTTGTTGGGTCTTACTTGTTTCTATATTAGTTGTAGTTTGATGGTGATTTCATCTAGTAGTTGTGGATGAATTTAACAAATTTGTAGTTGCAAATACAAGTTTATTTATGTGTTTTTGGCTTGCTCAAGAGAGATTTCGCAAAACCAAGACTACTAGATTGATGGCCTAAGAAGTAAGTCGACATGTGGCTCGTCTCGAGAGAGTGAGACCTAGTCCTATATCGTAGAATTCAGCTCGAGAGAGTGATTGTGGTAAGGTATAGGTTGGTCTTTATGCGGTAAGTGGGTGCCAAGAGGAATCCATTTGAAACGGGGGTAAGTTGCTCAAAAGAGAAATTATTTCCACGTAAAGACTAGTCACTATTATCCTATAAATCTTCTATCAAGAGCACATACCTAACAATCTAGATTAATCCGTATTGCGGTCACATCCCAAGAAGTCCCCAACTCACTGCTTAGATCTCTTGTTATTTTTTGCTATTTTTACTTGTGACAAAAATACCTTTGATATTTGACACTTTTGTGTAACCCTTTAATTTACTATGTCTTTAATCACAAGTTTCTCTAGCTATGACTAATTAGAATGAAATTCTAATTATCTACTAGTTTTCACTACCTCTCCCTTTGGACACGACCTCAGCCCTTGGTTGAGTTACTATACTATAGAACGATCGTAGACACTTGTAATGGAAGTAGTGTCATTGATCACAATAAGCATCACATCCCATGACCTCGACCAAACGCATGTTGATGATCCTGAATACCCATAGATGCATCATGAAATGACGGAGTCCGAATGGCTCAATACATGAAATGTACAAGCATGTAAAGGGAACTGGTGAGAAAGAAACATACTTACCTTTTTTGAACTCACTCAATCAATAATAAGATATTCAACTCATTGAAATAAAGTCTCAAATCAATGATAAGATACTTGACTATGGGTATTCAACTCTGGATATTCAACTCAATATAAACCAATAATATAGATGAAATTCATGGAATTTTTTAAAAAGTAGAAAGTAACTCAATTTATTCAAAAATACAATAGTAACTCAATTTGTATGCAGATATACAAGATAAACTTTGCTTGTATATGAAAATACAAAGTGAACTCTGTGTTATAAGAATACAACAGAAACTCTTAGGGAGTTTCTCTAATCGATAACCATCACAAAGATTATGTGATGATACATCGTCCAACCCACGGTGCTAGAGTCGTCCTATACTTTGTCGGGGTATAGAATCTACTACTAAGTGGATCCACTAGTATATGATGAAAATTAATAACTAATCATCTAAAAAGTATGACCTATTCAACCCAAGTTGGATACATGGTTTATGATGGACGTGAATTGTACGAACTTTCTCTTATATCGGTGCTCCATACTACTCCCAAAATATATTAGCTCATCATCTTTAATGTAAAAACATTTACTCTTGGGAATTGTTAGTTCACATTTATCATTTTAAATAAAATGAACTCGGCTCTACAGCTCCTCAACTCAATGCTCATGTCTTAAAAACAAGTTTTAAAACAATTTGTTAAAAGACTTGCTAAAATAGGGTTCATGTCAAATTATGAACGTTAACGACTCCTTCCAAGGTTTTAAATAACCATGAATAAAACTCAAAACATTGAAATCAACAACTCCAGAACTCAAGGAGTCAATAATACTACTCATCTCAAGAATGCTTGACTCGGAGGGTTCATGCGAACTTACGGGCATGAACTACTCAAATCGAGGGCTCAATGATACTTCTCATCTCAAGACTGGTCAACTCATAGGGTTCATGTAAAATTTTGGGAATGAACTACTCAACTCAAGGAACTTCATGGATAACACCTAGTAGTCCCATGATTAGGAATAGAATCTCAAAAGGATTAGGAACCCAATGCTCATGAACTTCTGAAAGATACTACTCCACTTAAAGATGCCCGATTTATGAAATTCATGCGGAATTTATGGGCATGAACGACTCGAATCGAGAGTCAACATAAAAATATGGAACTCGTGTATATTACTCTTCTAATTCTCTTACTTACTTCCTCAAAACATAGTTCAAATCGATAGTTTATCTCAAAGGATTCACAATTAAACTCGAAGACTTTTTTGAACTCTACTATTATCTCTTTCTTGAATTTTTGAATATTCAAGAGTCATCATTAATGATGTGAAGGATCTCATCATGATAAAGTAGACTCAAAAATACATTCTCAACTCACTTGCTTGAGTCTTGAAGCAAGTTATTTGAAATTGTAGAAGACGCCTCAAAATATTCATATAAGCTTTCTTGAAATATTTGAAAGAACTCTCAAGACTTCACTATTAACTCTAACTTGAATTTAAAGATAAATTCAAGGTTATGATGATTTCTAGGTGCTTAAAAGTTTTATTTATATTACTTAGACTCAAAAGGGGGTAAAGGTATACTCTTAAAGGACTCAAATGGGACAACCGACGAAATAAGAGTTGGGAAAACGACCTTGGAGCATTCCTGGAAGGGGGCGCCAGCCCCAAACTTCAAAGATACCAACCTAGATCACGTCTGGCACGTCACCCCATCCCTTTTGGCGTATCTACGGCGAGTCCGGCCACCATTCCCCCTTAAAATTTTGATGTATTTATCTACTCATTTTCTGACCTTATTTCGACTAGAATCTAATGGTTTCTTCTGCACTAACTTGCAATCAATTAATCAACATAGTCACACCCTAATATACTCAATACAAACCTTAAAATACTCACTTTTATCTCAAGAACTCATCAAAATTCCAACCAAACAAGACTTAGCATAAAACATCAAGAACACTTATCAATAATTTAAATCTTTAACTATTTATGAGCGAATTCGAATATACAAATCATGATTGGCGTGTGTATGGACTAACACAACACTATGAAACTTACAAACCTATAAGGGATCAAACCCTTGGCGAAAATCCGCAAAGGAACTGAAGAATCTCGACGAACACTTTGATCTTTTCCTCTTTTCTCATCTTTTATCTTTTTGAACTCTCAACTAAAACCCTAGGCATAAATTAGGATTATAAAGCTGAAACTAATTATTTTTTACCCCTAAAACCTTACTTAAAATGAATTAAATTTGATTGGGTAAGAAAAAGACCAAAATATCCCTCACTATTTTCGGGTAACTTTCTTCAATTGGATAGCCTGACTTTAAAAGGGTATATCTTACTCATCTGAACTCTAAAATTAGCAAACTTGGTAACATAGGAAACATAATTCAAAGACTTTTCATTTGATATTTTATGGGCCACCTACCTCATCTTTTATTAAAAGTTTTGGTCATTTAACGTTGATCCAAAACATAAAAGACCTTCCGATTGAATTGAATGAATTCTCTTTGAAATCAAGCTGTTATATCTAGTGACCTTACCACTTAAGAAAATACTAAATTCCTCGGTAAAATCCTACTCCCAATGTAACATGATTCGAGTCTTAGTTCAAAATCTTTCTGGGGTGTTATAGAATGTGAGTTGTCTGAACTCATCGCATTATTGGTGCTCAATCCTACTTTCATTTTTATAAATAGGCATGCTCAAATGTATAAAACATAAATCTTTTTGTTAATTTGAAGTAATTACTCAAAAGATCCTCTTAAAAGGGGTTATACTCTGAAATATGTTTGAATTCATAATCCCATTTAGAAATCAATGTTTCAATCTTTTTAAATGAAAAAGTTTTACAGTTGGGCATACTTAGTTCCCTTATACTCATTTTCAATCATGAATGCTACTCTTCTCAAGTTCATTGCCTCAAGACTTATTTCAAAACCATTGTTGATTACAAAAGAATTCTCAAAATGACTAAACACGACATCTTGAACATTCCTCTTAAACTCACTTTAATTTGAAATGTAATTTAAAACATGTGATTGAGACATGTAGAATCTTTTCAAGAATTAATGGAGACTTTAGTAGTTAATATAGAAAGGTAAAATGTAACAACAACTTAAAGTAACAGATGCCGAATGAAACAAGGAAACACTGGCCCAACGAACTTCGGGCGTACAAAGGGCGCAGGGCTCTAAATCCCAAAGTATTGGGGTTGGGTTCGGACGCACTACTGGTGCGGCGCGCCAGGCTCCTAGATACTGGGGCTGGTTTCTAGCGCACTGCTGGCACGACACTCCAACCCTCCCCTATGAATTCGACAAATGTTTTTGTTAAAAAAAAGGTTTCAAACTCATTTGGATTTGGGAAATATCTCCTAAACTCTTCTTAATTCTCAAAACCTCCATCGTTAAAGAATAAAACTGAAATCAAGGACTACTCAAGAATCTTTTGATATAATGATTTCATGGACGGATTCATGGATGAATTAGATGTATGGCATGAGGATGAAAAATTCCAACACTGTGAGAAGTCTTACATACTTGGAAATAACGATGTTCTTGGCAAAAACCATAAATCTTGAAGAGCACCTGAACTTAACCCTTTTTCTCCTCTTGAAACCTTGCTCTAAATTCCTCACTATATAGGAATTTTATAGGTGTTTTAAAATCTTATTAAACCCTGAATTGAGTCAGCACAAACGTGTTAATCCTAGTGGGAAAAAATAAAAGACAAAAATACCCTTTTTTAAATCTTTTTACTCAGAGCTCAAAATTTCGTAAACTTGTTGGTGTTGGAAAGAGGACTCAAAGATTTTCAATTTGATAGCTCATGTTCCACCTAATTCTTTTAGTCTAAAAGATATGGTCGTTTGAAGTTTACCAAAAACTAAAAAATAATGGGTGACTTGCATGAATTTTCTATTTATATCTTTCAAAGTCCGATGTGTTAGAGTTTTCTTGTCACCCAAGTAAAATCACAAAAAATCATTTAATGAAGAATAGCCTTGCCCATACATCGGTTACTTGATAGACGTACCCGATTAAGTTTCTACCTCTATAAATTGCTCCTCCATCCATCCATTAGGGTTACCACATACTCTCTACATTATTCCTATCCACATGCGGCAGCAATGGAAGCGATGTTGAGAATATATAGTAACCCTAATGGATAGAGGTAGAAATCAATTTATAGAGGTTTAGATTTAATCTGATACGTCCATCAAGTAAGCGATGTATGGACAAGATTTATTCTTTATTAAATATTTTTATGATTTTACTTGGATCAAAAGTAAATTTGGGTCATAAATAAGATATTATTATTACATTAATGAGAACACCTTGTTTCAACATAGAATTACTCTCTATTGTATAGTGAATTAGTTAATGACTTGGAATGTTTTTCTTTGTCTCGGCTCTCTATTTTTCTCTATACAAAAGTAGAGACATATAATTACTCTCTATCATATATATTAGTTATGAACATTAAACATGTCGCGCATCAGCCTAATTAGAACATGAATGAGTTTTTATGACTTATAAAGGCTAGTATATATTATTAAAGAAGATAATATTTTAAGAGGTTACCTTATTTACGTAATTGGCACTTGAGAAAAAATGCAAAAGCTTTTTCAATATTTATGTCGCAAACGTTTATTTGAAATACTTATGGTTTGTTCCAATGCAATATAAACTCAATCGAAAAACATTTCAAGATGTGATATCAAATTCAGAGGTTAATCGTATTATGACAACTTCATGTAAGATAGAATTTGATTTTTTTGGGTGATAGTGAAAAAGGTGACTAAAAGTTGACAGATAAGTCAACTTTTTTAGCACTCCACATAACTACATCAGATTTTAACCTCGAACAACTCCTTGTGCAATTTTTTCACATTCATTGGAACCTCTGTGATTGGATCCTCCTTCTACTTTGCTCCGAAGAGTAACTAGGACCAATTCACTCACGTTTTCATTTTCCAATTGAACATTATACTGTCCATTTTTTATTATTTTCAAAGTATAAGACTATGCTATTTACTGAATATATGCAGATCTAGTTACAATTTTATATATAAGAACAACAAAAAGATATTTCTTGATCAATCTATTTTCCCCTCGTTCTTATAAAATAAAGAAGATAATTTTCAATTTTGATTTTTTTTCATTTGAAATCTAGGTTCTTATCCTTCATATTTATTTAATATGACTATTTTTTGCTTAGATGTATGCCCTTTTTCTATTGACACTATCTCAATTGATCACTTGAATGACACTATGTCAACTTTGATCTCTTAAATAATTTATTTTAGTTTGTTTGTCATAGCGATGTGCTCTCTTATTATAAATCAACTCTTAGATGATCTGATTGTGTAAAGATTTTTTTTATCGATGCTCGTAACTTAAATTGTATTGTTAACTATTTAATTATTCTCCATTTGACTTACTATTGCATCTGAAGAAATGATAAAGTGTTTTTGTTAGACACTTTTGATACAAATACTAAAAATGTATATTTCCAAGTACCAACTACATAGAGAAATTAACCACTTAAATCGTTACCTTATTTAGTTATATATACGAGCCTCAATAAACAAACAACCCAATTCATGTTCCAATTCAGATTAATGTGTGACATATTGTATGTGGTCAACTCATCAACATAATGAGAGTTTGAGCATATGAGCCGAAGCTATTCAAATGTTTGAGTAATAAGTTTTTGTTAAGAGGCTCAATCGGGTTAACTATAACTCTAGCGTTTAAATAAATTTTATCAACATATTAGAAGGTTTTCGATACATTCATCATATAAAAGTTTGGCTACAAAGGATGATTAGATGAATGTAAAAATTATATTACACAAATGAATATCTTGAATGCTTTTATAATCTTCTTAAGTTGCCAATGACGACAACTATGAGACAATGCATTGTAAACAGATTACTTGGATTTTTTTTAGTTGAGGATATACAAAACTAATTATGTTGAGAATATTTTGTTTATACATAATTAGGAGTGGATTTTATTTAAGATAAAAATACCCAACAACTATATCTCAAAATCATACTATGATGAAAGTATGTTAGGCAATGTTAAATAACTATGTTGTTTTGAAAAAGTATACATTGTACTATCTAGATAGGTTACTATAATACTTTGGAGGCCTAGTTACTGAGTCTAAATGAACCAGTAGTTTTGCAAATATCACATTTAATCAAATATACTTTTCAATTTAAGACCGGAAAATGTCGATTCCAAATAAAACAAGGTTATTAAAATAAAATGTTGTGATAAAGGGTGTTTCTCATCGAGACTGTATTTCGTAAGTGTTTAAAGTTATCCAAATCGTTGCTACCCTAATCATAATCTAAACACAATTTTGAATACTTTTTCCCCTTCTAGCATCTAATTTATGCTATGTTGTTTAATATTCAATACTATATTTTTTATTTTTTGACATACATATTAAATTGTTATTTTGTAAAATTATTTTACTTGTCAAGTTCCTTCATATATGTTTTAGTTATATGTATTGATATAATTGAGTCTCCAAAAAATTTAAATTGATCAAGAAATTCTGAAAATTATGTGAATAATTTGAAATATAATTAAATAAACATGTGACATACCTCTTTTTAGAATTACCGTGATCCATCTGCACTAAACTTGATGGAGATTTCATGTGTTTGAAAGTACTTAATTCAGATTTGAAAAAGTTGAACTTCTTCAATTGTATCTACATAATCAATTTGGATAAATCATCCAATCGAGTTTTTGGCTGCACCAGAGAAATTACAAAGTCTTAGAGATCACATATAAATCTTCGCTTAATCACAATATTCATTGAGTTGACAAATTTAGCAACCCCTCTTCACAAAAGGAACACGAAGCTACACTTTACCTCTTATAAGAACATAGAGATTATAACAAAAAGGACGAAAGTTAGGAGTCTTACTTCTAAAAGTTGATTTTCTACTATGCACAACACATAGGACCTCGAATTTTGATCACCTAGAGAAAAAGGAAAATCATACGTCATTTAGGAACCTCGTCTTCTTTACCATCTTAGAAGAACACTGGATGTTGCGGCTGAGAACAAGTGTTATCCTTTTGATAACCCTTACCATGAAGAGAGAATATATAGATAGACCCACACGATCCAATCTTGCCCTAGTTCCTTTTTTATTTGTTTCTGCTTTCTTTTCGTTTTGGGCCCATTTTGGGCCTACGCTTGTTTTGTTAATTTTTTTTATGATTAATGAAATCCAGCTTGACGATTTAACTCACTGGGTCATGTGAAAACCTACTCCAACACCTAGGTAGAAAAATCTTTACTCCCATTTTAAATCATTCAATAGGAAAATGAATCATAATAAAACTAAGCACCCTATTTAAATATTGAAACACTCCACATTTATCACATAAGGTATATTTGTAAAGAAATATATTGAACCCTACCAAGGAATTATCCTAAACATATGTAAGATCTTCTATCACACAAAGACTTTCTAGAATTATCCATCCTACCAACACCAGAATTTCTTTATTGTTTTCGTTCCATCTTCAAAAACCACTAATGATTCTATAAACTAATACTCTCCCTTAAGCTCCCATGTCAATATCTTGGCCCTTGACTAACTTAGTGAACCAACTACAATAACTCTTACCATATCATCTTAACTCTATAATCCACATATAGGTCCACAACCCCCACAACATCAAACAAGTCATACTTGATTCGTCACAACTTTAAAGTACTAGGACATTCAAAGATTCCTAAGATGTATTTTGCAGGGTTTAACATGCAATTTTATTCTACAATTTCTAACTTAGGTAAGTAACCCTTTTCGGTGTGGTAGACATGGTTCTACCTTAGGTAAGTAGAACAACCATTTTTGGTGTGGTGGACACAAGGTGATCATGTTATAGCTCACATGGTTTCTATGTAGGTTAAGGCTAATTTCCCACAACAAGACAAAAAGTGAACTAAGGTTACTCGAGGAGTATCTCATATGTGTTCAAAGACTTAGAGATGAATCAACTTGCATTGACCATGATGTTATGACTTATGTCTCTAACTCTCTTGTATAATATTTTAATTGATTTATTGCGTGTCATGAAATGAAATGTCCTTATTGGAATATTCTAAATGTTTTTATGCATATCTATCATACTTGGTGAATTTTTGTACTAACGCATACTTTGCCTACATTTTCCTCAAATGTAGGGTCCGACAATCACGGTCACTTGTTTCGTGGCTAAGTTTTGAGTTCGAGATTCCCTAGTTTTGGAGAGTGTTCATTTTAACACTCGCAATTTGAAATAGTTAGGAAAAATCTAAGAATTGAAAATAGTCATTTTTTAGTAATAATTAAAAATCTTGAAATTTACTTAAGTTAGAAAATGTGAATTTTTGGTCAAATTCAAATTGTCATAAATTCTAGATCAATATGAGTTAGGAGAACTTTTAGAAATGGTACGGATAGCTCTTGTACTAATATTTCAAATGCCACGGAGTTTACGCAATCCAAAGTTTGTATGAATGAGTTATGCCCTTTGAAAGTTTGGTTGTTTGAATAAGGAAATGTTGAATTCGGATTTTAGAATGGTAGTTTGGTCTTTTCCTTACCCTTTTATTTAATTTGTTTTTGGTAATTAATTGGGGTTCTAAGATGAATTATATGATTTAAGCATTTACCAAAAGAGATAGGGTTTTGAGAGAAAGAGAAAAAAGAGGGGAAAGGAGATGAACGTTAAAGATTCGTCAAGATCATCGAGATTAACTTGTGGATTTAGTCGGGGGTGAACCCCATAAGGTATATGAGATCACATAGCACCAGTTTAACTCACCCAAGCGCCAATCATTGTAACACCCCATAGCCAAAACAGACCAAAAAACCAATTTTCAGAAAAATCTGCAGGTGCAACTGACGTGACCATTGATGGGCTGTAGCCTGACCCACGGTCCATCCTGCAAAACCATCGATGGGATAAGAAATTCCCAAAAATCTCAGCCCAGGAAAATTGGTTAAGTGTTGGTCGACGGACAGACTTACGATCCGTAGGTCAGACTACGGTCCGTAGTCCATGACCGTCGATCGAGACTCCCTTCACCCACTCTCTGACAAGATCTATGGATGACCAGCACGGTCCGTAGGTCTGACCATAAGTGGGAATTAGCAGACAGTTAAGGGGGAAATACAGTTGGTCAACTTTAAATGGTCATAACTCTTTGACCTTGACGTTTGTGCATTGTGAGATCCAGGGGCTACTCTTTCTTTTGTAACTCCTTACATAGATGTACAATTCAGTGTCAGTCCAGAAACTCTCTCAGAACCTTTGTCAGTCTCTACTCCAGTCGGTGACCCAGTTATAGCTAGACGGGTATACAAAAACTACCCTATCACAGTCTCTCAAAAAGTCACGTGAACAGATTAAGTAGAGTTAGAAATGGTAGACTTAAATGGCATTCTAGGCATGGATTGGTTACACTCATGTTATGCCTTAGTCGATTGTAGAACTAGGATTGTTCGTTTTCAGTTTTCAAACGAACCAATCTTAGAATGGAAGGGTAGTAGCTTAGCGCCTATGGTTCGATTTATTTCTTACCTTAAGGCCAAAAAGATGATATCTAAGGGTTATCTCTATCACCTAGTTCGGGTTAATAATTCTAGCCTTGAAACCCCAACTCTTGAGTCAGTTCCATTAGTCTGTGAATTTCTAGAAGTATTTACAGAAGATCTTCCAGGAGTCCCTCACAAAAGGGAAATCGACTTTGGAATTGATCTCCTTCAAGATACCCAGCCTATTTCTATTCCTCCGTACAGAATAGCTCCAGCAGAGCTTAAGGAATTGAAAAAGCAGTTGAAAGACCTTCTAGATAAGGGCTTCATCAGACCTAGTGTTTCACCATGGGGGGTGCACCACTATTGTTCGTAAAGAAGAAAGATGGTTCTCTCAGAATGTGCATTGACTATAGACAGTTAAAAAACATCAGTCAAGAATAAGTATCTCATCCCAAGGATTGATGAATTATTTGACCAACTTCAGGGTGCTAGTCATTTCTCAAAGATAGACCTCAGATCGGGTTATTATCAGCTCAGAGTCAGAGATAATGACATTCCTAAAATAGCCTTCAGAACTTGGTATGGTCATTATGAATTTGTAGTTATGTCATTTGGACTATCTAATGCTCCTGCATCTTTAATGGATTTTATGAACAGAGTGTTCAAACAATACTTGGACTTGTTCGTTATCGTCTTCATTAATGATATCTTCATTTACTCTAGGAGTGAGGAAGAACATGCAAGTCATTTGAGAGTTGTTCTGCAGACTCTCAAGGATCGCCAGTTATTCGCTAAGTTTAGCAAATATGAGTTCTGGTTGTAATCTATTGCTTTTCTTGGTCACATTGTATCTAGCGAAGGGATCCGAGTGAATTTACAGAAGATAGAAGCAGTGAATGACTTACCTTTGTTGCAGATATTAGAAGTTTCTTAGGTCTAGAGAGTTATTATAGAAGGTTCGTGGGAGGATTCTCCTCCATAGCCTCACCATTGACTAGGTTGACTCAGAAGATGGTCAAGTTTCAATGGTCAGATGATTGTGAGAAAAGCTTTGCAGAATTGAAAACAAGATTGACTACAGCTCCTATCGTAACTCTACCAGAGGGTTCAGATGGTTAGGTGATCTATTGTGATGCATCTAGAGTTGGCCTAGGTTTTGTTGTGATGCAGAGAGGTAAGGTGAGCTTATGCTTCTGGACAACTTAGGGTGCATGAGAAGAACTATCCAACTCATGACCTTGACATTGCAGCAGTGGCGTTTGCACTCAAGATATGGAGACACTACTTGTATGGTGTTCATGTAGATGTGTTCACTGACCATAAGAGTCTTCAGTATGTGTTCACCCAAAAGGGGTTGAATCTTCGCCAGAGAAGAGGGGTTGAATCTTCGCCAGAGGAGATGGCTTGAGTTCCTTAAGGATTATGATATGAGTGTGCATTACCATCCTGGTAAGGCGAATGTAGTAGCATATGCTCTTAGTAAATTTTTCGGTTAGTGTAGTCCATGATGAGGAAGAAGGAAGGAGCTAGTGAAGGATGTTCACAGGCCTGCTCGCTTGGGAGTTCGCATTATGATCATAGAAGACAGCGGTGTAACAGTTTAGAATGGGGCAGAATCGTCTTTGGTAGTGAAGGTTAAGGAAAATCAAGACAGTGACCCAATCTTATTTGAACTTAAGGGTGAAGTCCATAATCAGAGAGTGAAGGTGATCTCCCAAGGGGGATATGGTGTACTTTGCTACAAGGGTAGATTGTATTTCCTGATGTGGGCTAGTTGAGATAGCATATTCTTGCAGAAGCCCATAACTGTTGATAGTCTATTCATCCTGGTGCCACAATGATGTCCTGCGATCTGCGAGAAGTCTATTGGTGGAATGGCATGAAGAGGGATATAACAGATTTTGTGAGTAAGTTCCCCAATTGCCAACAAGTCAAGGTACAACATCAGAAACCAGGGGGCATGACTCAAGAGATCGATATTCCTACTTAGAAGTGGGATGTGATCAATATAGACTTCATCACAACAAAACCGCTTACTCGCAGATAGCATGACTCCATTTGGGTGATAGTTGATAGGATGACAAAGTCTTCTCGCTTCTTGGCGGTCAAGACTACATATTCGCCAGAAAACTATGCATGGCTTTACATTAATGAGATTGTGAGGTTACATGGGGTTCCTTTGTCTATCATCTCAAATAGAGGTCCTCAGTTTATGTTTCATTTCTGGAAGTCATTTCAAAAGGTTCTTGGTACTCAAGTTAACCTTAGCATAATATTTCATCAGCAGACTGGTGGACAGGAAGAGCGTACCATTCAGAACCTAGAGGATATGTTGAGGGATTGTGTGATAGATGTCAAAGGTAGTTGGACGATCACCTTCCTCTTTTTGAGTTCACCTACAACAATAGCTACCGTTCCAGCATTTAGATGGCCCCTTATGAGTCTTTATATGGACGTAGATGTAGATCTCCTATTGGTTGGTTTGAAGTAGGTGAAGCAGCTTTGTTAGGGACAGATTCAGTCCTTTATGCTATGGAGAAAGTTCAACTCATTAGAGATAGACTTAAGATATCCCAAAGTCGTCAAAAATCTTATGCAAATGTAAGGAGAAGGGAACTAGAGTTCCAAGTTGATGATTGGGTTTTTCTGAATATCTCACCTATGAAAGGGGTGATTAGATTTGGAAAGAAAGGGAAGCTCAGTCCTAGATATGTAGGCCCTTACATGATCTTGAAAAGGGTTGTCAAGTGGCATATGACTTAGAGTTGCCAACAGAATTAGCAGCAGTGCATCCCGTCTTCCACATCTCACTCTTGAAAAAGTGTGTGGGTGACCCAGCCTCTATAGTGTCATTAGAGA
Source organism: Solanum pennellii (assembly GCF_001406875.1). Taxonomy (NCBI): domain Eukaryota; kingdom Viridiplantae; phylum Streptophyta; class Magnoliopsida; order Solanales; family Solanaceae; genus Solanum; species Solanum pennellii. The sequence continues at coordinate 4,707,434 of NC_028644.1, read as the reverse complement.
GTGTGGCAGTGAAAGATAGTATTTCTTATGAGGATGTACCAGTAAAGATTCTTGACTATCAGGTTAGAAGGTTGAGAAACAAAGAAGTCGCTTTAGTCAAGGTTTTGTGGAGGATTCAGTCCATAGAGGGAGCTACTTGGGAAGCAAAAGAAGTCATGAAAGCCAAGTATCCTCACCTCTTTCCTTACGATTCCACTCCGACTTGAGGTAATAGTTCCTCTTTAGTTTTTTCAGTCATTCATGCGCAAATTCAGTCTTAAAATCATGTTCCCTTGGATTGTACTTGCATTTTCAGCGTATTTGCATGTACTCGGAACTCAATTCAATCAAAAACTTAGTTCTCAATGTTTTGTAGTGGGGTTTGCAACTCTCTTTCTCTATTTCAGCTAGTTTAGCCTTCATTTGAGGATGAATGTTCCCAAGGGGGAGATAATGTAACACCCCGTTGCCAAAATAGACCAAAAAAACAGTTTTCAGAAAAATCTACAGGTGCAACTGATGTGACCATTGACAGACCGTAGCCTAACCCACAGTGCGTCCTGCACAACTGTCAATGGGATCATAAACTCCAAAAAATCTCAACCCAAGAAAATTGGTTAAGTGTTGGTCTATGTACGGACTTACGGTCCGCAGGTCAGACTACAGTCCGTAGTCCATGACCCTCGATCGAGACTCCCTTCACCCACGCTCTAACAAGAGATACGGATGACCAGCACGGTCCGTAAGTGGACCTATGGTCCGTAGGTCTGACCAAAGGTGGGAATTAGCATACAGTTAAGGGGGAAATACAGTTAAGTCATTTTTAAATGGTCATAACTTTTAGCACAAAGTTAATTAGGTGTCCCATGACCTATCCACAGATAGATAATTGAACTAGCTTTCGATAGCCACCAACCTTGCTAAATTCACACCTACGAGTAAAAAGTTTTACCTGTTTTAGTAAAGTCCTCTCGAACAGGCACAACCAGCGGACCAACCGATGGGGCGTCGGTCAATCGACGAACCGTCAGTCCTGGCTGTCGATTGGTCCGACAGAAACTTTTCCAGGGGTCTTTTGTACCTTTGTCAATTCGTTTAAATCCTAAGTTACGTCATTTTGACCATAAATTATCATATTTTAGTCATTTTAAGCCTAGAAACATAATTAAAACATATCTAAGTCAAATCATCAAATCAAAACTTAGAAAATAAGAAGCAAGAAAGGAGAAAAAGCTCAAGAATCCTAGTTCAAGAACGCCACAGGATCCAGCAGTTCCATCCCCAAAACTTAAGTATTTTTTGGTGGATTTCATCACCCGGTATGTGGGATTTCACTAGTGGGTTCCTTTCACCCATTGGGTCCCTAGTTTTCAGTCAGATTCTTGATTCCCATATCATGCTTAGATTTAGGGTTCCTAGAACTTTTATAGAACTTCGTGAATTTATTAAATATATGTTCCAAATCAGATTATCGTGTTATAACTTAGATTATCGCATGATTCTCAGAACCCTAGCTTTGTATTTCTCTACTTCTTGAAGTGCACATGCTAGGTATGATATTTCAGACACTTCAGATATACTTGCCTCAGTTATAAATGTATAATTACCAGAATAATTGTTGCATTCTCAGTTTTCATGTTCAGTTTCAAGTTATCCAATATTTACAGAAACTCAGACATAATGAATAAATTTACAGAATTCATTGGGAGTAGCATAATACCGAGTTGGACTAGGGTTTAGCATACCCAATAGTCCCAGAACTACTAGCCAAGTAGGTTTTCAGTCCCCTCTATGGGCAATCAGTTTAGTGATCATGCCAACATGTCTTTATACCTCTAACGAGGTATATTGGGTCCTCGCGATGGGGCGTATACATCGGAATCCATATTTAGCTCATGTGGTTTTATTATCGGTTATTAGTAGCTCCCACAGTTCAGTCAGACTCTCTGCATTGACCATTTATCAGTATATCCAGTATTCAGTTTCAACATGTTATAAATTGTTCATTTCATTCAGTTAGCTCAGAAATTTAGTATATCATGTTCAGATTATTATACTTGTTGTTGTGCTCGTTCAGTTATGTTTTATTTCAACTTTACTCTATCCTACATGCTCAGTATCTTTCAAGTACTGAGGCATATGTGCGCTACATCTTCTCGTGATGTAGGTTCAGGTTCTCAGCATCCAGATCACGCATAGATCAATTTTCCGATCTCTAGTTCAGTAGATTTGGTGAGTCCTCATTCTCCAAGGACAATAGTCATGAGTATGTTTTATTTTTCTTTTAGTCATTTAGTTTTAGTTTTTGCTAGATTTAGCTGGGGTTTGTCCCAGTATTTCTAGTCCAGTTTAGAGGCTTATTTTAGACATGGTTAGATTTAGCTTAGTATTAAGTTAATATTTCCTTTGTATTAAACTCATTGTTTTCAAATATCTCAGTTATAGAATATGGGTATTCCCCATCTTTTCATATTTAATTATGATTTAGATTCCGCATCAATTTATTATCTTTAGTATGCTAATGAACATGTCAGCACAGTTAGTTTGGGATCACTTGTGGTCCTAGGTTCCATGTCCGCGTCTCAGGGGTATCTCGGGGCGTGACAATCATGATTTATTCCAGCAAATTTAAGTTCTTGAAAGCTTAGAAATTCAATTCTTGATAGGTTTTTTGAAGTTCCATTAATTTCTTGTTTCGTTAAATTGGTTGAGAAGTTGTTTGATCTTAGTTCGTGATATTAGGTTCAATTTTGAGTAAAATGTAATGTACTTTGAACATGTAATTGATTCTAAGTTCTTGGGGAAAAACCCATGGAGTTTAGGGGGTTTAGAGCTAGAAAAAAGAAAAAGAAAATTCGTCGGTCATTGGAGGTGCCTCTGCGTCACGGACTTGGTCCCTTGTTTTGGGAAATTTCGATTCGCGTTGTGGAGCGGTGATGGGGTGTTCTGCCTCAGAAGTCATTTTCAAAACTAAAATTTAAATGTTTCTCCGTGTCACGGACCCACCCTCAAATATTGATTTTTGGTCTTTTCTAATGTTTAGCTCAAAAACATAATGTAATCTTTCCAATCACAGATCACATTTTCTTGAGACCATAATTCAGTTCAAGGATAGTTAATAGTCAAGTCAAAAGCAGTTAAGGTTAAAGTCAGGAGAAGTTCTTAGAGTTTTTCCAAAAGTCTTTTTGCAAAACGTATTAACTTTGTTTTAATACTTAATTTTTGAGCATAATAAAGAGTAAAGTTCAAGTTCTTTTCTTCAAAAGTAGAAGGGGACTATGTATTCTCAAAAAATTTTAAAATGTTTTCACATTTAAATAAGAATGGAAACTGAGATTTCCAAAAGAGCCTTTGAGCTAGTTTTTCAGTAAAGAGCCTTTGAGCTAGTTTTTCAGTAAAGATCCTTTGGACTAATTTTCAGTTAAAGAGTAAATGCTTTCACAATAAAGCAAGAAAGGAACCCTTGATTTCCAAGATAGCCTTTGAGCTTAGCTTTTGAGCAATTATCTCAAATCATTGAAAGAAGTATGTTTTTAAACATAAAGAGCTAGTATCATATTTTGGAAGTAGTATTGAGCATCGATATGGGTGAGCGTTAAGAGAACTCACAGCACCATGGGTAGAAAAGGATCATACTTTTTTAGCATAGAATAGTGGATCCACTTAGTGAGTTAGGTCCTATACTAATGGAAATGTATAGGATGGTCCTTGGAAGCATGAGGAGAAGTGTTGTATCATCTTATAACTCTTAAATGATGGTTGTCGCTTAAAGAACTCCCACAAAAGTATTTTGTAAATTCTTTATTAACATCAGATATATTTTTATTTTCATATACAAACAGATATCATGTTGTATCTTTGCATATTTACAGAGTTTTTATTGTATTTCTAAATACAGAGAGTTGAAAACCATGTTTTATAAGTTTTTCTTTATATTGCACTTGTTTTAAACTACTTTATATTTATATAAGTTCAGTCATGTTGAGTTGAATTGAGCCAGATAAGTTCTTCACTTTGTTTCATATTCTTTTCAAGCCTATGTTATGTTTAGCATTCCAACTCGCATACTTATACATTCAATGTACAGATGCTAGTTGGCCTGCATCGTCTTATGATGCAGACGCAGGTAATCAGGATCAACATCCAGTGTCTCGTTGATCAGGTTCAGCACTCAGAGTCAGTTGGTAAGCCTCCTTTCATTCTAGAGGACCCTTTTTATTACTGATTTCTAGTTTTCAGTTGTTATAATAATCAGGGGTCTTGTCCCGGCATCCCTCTTTGTTTTAGAGGCTTCATAGACAAATAGTTAGAGCTCTTTAGTCTCATTCATTTCAGTTTTATTCGTTTAAGAATTGAGTTTCCATTTTTGGCTAAGATATTATTTATTAAGTTACTTCATGAGTATATCTCTTTTGTTTCAGTGTTCCGCTAACTAAGTCAGACTAATGATTTTCTTCAGACTAGCAATGATTTTATAGTGTCGGCCACATCCAGAGTGTAGGCTCGGGGTTTGACAAACTTAGTATCAGAGTAAAAGGTCAAGAGTCTTAGAGAGTCTATGAATTCATGTCTGTATTCCTAGTTATCAATGTTTGCTACATCAATAATTATGAGGCTATAAAATTACGAAATTCCTTAACTTCTTTCATATTCATTTCGTGCATTAGAGTTTATCTCTAAAAAATTCTTTCTATCTCATGCTTACCTGTAACCGTTTGTGAGTTTGACTATTTTGATAGTGCTTTCATGGGGCATTTCTTTCCCCGTGATCTAAGAGAAGCAAAGAGATGGTTGACGACATGAGGAGCAGGATGATTTTATTCATTGTTAGGTTGATTCCCTGTCAATAAAGGAAAGTAAGACAGCTATGCTAATAGGTTACATGGGCATATCAAGGTTGATGATCCATGTGCAATAAGTAGAGAAGGACTAGTTGAGGGATAAAGAAGAGTTTAATAACAAGAGAGATAAGACATCACAAAATGAGTTTGAGCAGCAAAAGAATAACGTGAACCGGTCTTCTTTCTAACAAAAGTACAATGGACCTGCTCCATCATCTACATGTGCACCTACACACAGAACCAATTTGTGTACAATAGTCAGAATTCGCAGAACTTCAGAGCTACACTTGCGCATTCACGGGGTAGTAAGGCACAAAGGGGTACTAAAAATCCTACATGTGCTATGTGTGGATGGAGCCACTCAGGGGTGTGTCATGATGGCTCCACTAGTTTTTTTCAAGTTTGGCCAAAATAGTCATTTTATAAAAGAGTTCCGTAAGGACAGGCAGAGAAATGGTAAAGAAGGCATTAGATCTTAGTCTTCTTTAGTTGATTTATCATATAGAGCTACATCTATATGGGCTACTTCAGGGGCATATAGAGAGGAAACCGTCTTTATGCTATCAATAGTTGTCGAGAGCAAGAGGATGCACCAGATGTTTTCACGGGTATGATCCAAGTATTCGGTTTTGATGTTCTTCGTGAGCAACTTCTTCAGACCTTTATTGTTTCTATACCTGTTGGTGAGTATATTTTAGCAGAGAAAGTTAATCGGTACCTTTTCCTTCAATCACAGGAGTACCATGGCTGACTCTGTTTAGTTAGACATGGTAGTTTTGATGTCATTCTAGGTATGTAGTGGCTTCATGCATGTTATGCATCAATATATTGTAATACTTGAGTAGTTAAGTTCCAGTTTCCAATAAATCAATTATAGAGTTCAAGATCACTTCAGTAGTGTCTAAGGGTCATTTTAGTTCCTACCTTAAGGAAAGGAAGTTAGTTTCTAAGGGGTGTCTCTATCATTTAGTCTGAGTTAATACCTATAGTGTTGAGATATCTCTTATTCATTCAGTTTCAGCAGTCAAAGAGTTCATAGAATTCTTTCCAGATGATCTACCCTAAGTCCTTCCTAACTGAGAAATAGGTTTCCATATAGATGTTCTTCCATGTACTCGTCCTAAATATATTTTTCCATACAGAATGGAACCAATAGAGTTGAAATACCTCCTAGAAAAAGGTGTTATTTGACCAAGTTTCTCACCTTGGGCCGCTCCGGTCTTATTTGTGAGGACGCAGGATAATTCCCTTAGGATGTGTATAGATTACTGTCAATTGAACAAGGTTACCATCAAGAATAAGTATCAGCTTCCAAGGATTGATGATATATTCGATCAATTTCAAGGTGCCACCTGTTTTTTGAAAATAGACCTCAAGTCTAGCTTTCATCAATTAAGAGTGAGAGAATGTGATAGTCCAAAGACAGCTTCAGAACCCAATATGGTCATTATGAGTTTTTGGTCATGTCCTTTTATTTGACAAATGCATAATAAGCGTTCATGGAGCTTATGAATAGAGTCTACAAATATTATTTAGATATGTTTCTTATCATCTTCATTGATGACATGCTAATGTATTCTAGGAATGAAGAAGATCATGTTAGTCATCTATGAATAGTTCTCCAGACTTTGAAAGATAGTGAGTTGTATGCCAAGTTTTCTAAGTGTGAGTTTCGGCTCGAGTCTGTGGCATTCTTAGGCCACATTGTGTTTGGAGAGGGAATTAAAATTGACACCCTAAAGATCGAGACAGTTCAGAGTTGGCCTAGACCCACATCTCCAACTGATGTTAGGATTTTTTTGGGTTTGGATATATACTACAAAAGGTTCGTAGAGGGGTTTTCATATGTTTCATTAACTCAAAAGACAGTAAGTTTTAATGATCTGAAGCTTGAGATAAAAGCTTTTCGAGATTGAAAAATAGAGGTTGACTACTGCCAGTGTTGACCTTACCAGAAAGTACTCAAGGTTTTGTAGTGTATTGTGATGCATTATTTGGGTTGTGTGTTAATGCAAAATGGAAAAGTCATAGCTTATGCCTCCAGATAGTTGAAAATTCATGAGAGGAATTATCCAACTGATTACTTAGAGTTGGCTGTTTTAGTTTTTGCTTTGAAAATATAGTGCCATTATCTTTATGGTGGGCATGTGGATGTGTTCAGCGATATAAAAGCCTAGAATATGTGGTCAGTCATAAAGAGCTTAATCTTAGACAATGGAGGTGGTTATAATTGCTCAAGGATTATGACATGAGTATTATTTATGACCAGGTAAGGCTAATGTTGTTGTTGATGCCTTAAGAATGTCGTCCGTTGAGGAAGAAAGGGGAGAGATAGAGAAAGGCGTCTATAGACTTGCATATTGGGATTCAGACTAATGGATTCCATATAAGGAGAAATAGTGGTGATGAATGGTTTTGAGTCATCATTATCCCCAAAATCTGGAAGTCATCACCACAAGAACATCTATCCTCAAATTACTAATCTAAGAGTATCTAAGAAGCTAAAATAAGTAAAAAGCTAGTCCATGCCGGAATTTCAAGGCATCAAGACATGAAGAGGAAGATCCAGTCCAAGCTAGAAGCAATAGCTCACCCTGAAATCTGGCTTGATGAAGACTGGCTAGAGTTGCGGCTGAGTTGAAGACGATGGAACGTTTGCTGCACTCCACAAATAACAAAGAAAAACAATTACAAGTAGGGGTCAGTACAAAACACGAGTACTGAGTAGGTATCATCGGCCAACTCAAAATAGAAA
>NC_028644.1:4696310-4698785 GCF_001406875.1 Solanum pennellii | reverse complement strand
CCGATCCATATACTATCCTGGTGTCGGAACGTGACACTCCGATCCATATACTATCCTGGTGCCCGAACGTGACACCCGATCCATATACTATCCTGGTGTCGGAACGTGACATCCGATCCATATACTATCCTGGTGCCGGAACGTGACACCCGATCTCCATATACTATCCTGGTGCCGGAACGTGACACCCGATCCATATACTATCNCGTGCCTGCGACGGTCCGTCCTGCTGCTTCCGTCACAAAGTTCAGAGACTCAATTCATTAAAAGAGTCTGTGAAGGCCCGTCGTGCCTGCGACGGTCCGTCCTGCCATTTCGTCGCGAAGTTCAATGAGTCGATCTCAGTACCCAAATTTCTAAATTCTAAGTGTTTTGGAACGAGACCCCCTCGACGGTCTGTCGTGCCCATGATGGTCCGTCGTGGGATCCGTCGACCCAGACAGTGATTTCCAGAAATTAACTCTGCTGCTCGAAACGACTAAACAGGTCGTTACAATAGATACCAATTTACCCATCGTTCGTCCTCGAACGATCACAAGAAGAAAAACAAGGGCAAAAAGGAGTACCTGAATCTGTAAACAGGTGTGGGTATCTTTCTTGCATATCAGCCTCCTTCTCCCAAGTGGATTCTTCAACCGGTCGATTCTTCCATTGAACTTTGATGGATGCAATCTCCCTTGATCTCAACTTGCGAATTTCTCTATCTAGAATGGCAACAGGCTCCTCCTCATAAGACAAATTCTCATCAAGCAGAACTGAATCCCAACGAATGATGTAGTTTCCATCCCCATGGTATCTTTTCAACATAGACACATGAAATACCGGATGCACTCCTGACAGCCCTGGAGGCAAGGCTAATTCATAAGCCACCTCCCCTACTCGCTTAAGTACTTCAAATGGTCCAATATACCTTGGGCTTAGCTTACCTCTTTTACCAAACCGCATCACCCCTTTCATGGGCGAAACCTTCAGCAAGACTTGCTCACCCTCCATAAACTCCAAGTCCCTAACCTTTCGATCTGCATATTCCTTTTGCCTGCTTTGAGCCGCTAAAAGCTTTTCTTGAATAGATTTCACCTTCTCTAATGAATCCCTCAAAAGATCAGTACCCCAAGGTCTAACCTCAAATGCATCAAACCAACCAATGGGAGACCTACATCTCCTCCCATACAATGCTTCGAAAGGAGCCATATCAATACTTGAGTGATAGCTATTATTGTATGAAAACTCCGCTAAGGGTAAGAAGTTATCCCAATGACCACCAAATTCTATCACACATGCACGAAGCATATCTTCCAATACCTGAATCGTTCGCTCAGACTGTCCATCGGTCTGAGGGTGAAATGCAGTACTAAGGTCCAACCTAGTACCTAATTCCGCATGCAATGTTCTCCAAAACTTAGAAGTAAACTGCGTACCTCTATCTGATATGATGGAGAGTGGAACTCCATGCAACCGAACAATCTCTGAGATATAGAGTTTGGCTAACTTTTCTGCATTGTAAGTCACCTTGATCGGAATGAAGTGAGCAGACTTAGTTAACCTATCCACAATTACCCAAATAGAGTCAAACTTACCCAATGTCTTTGGAAGACCAACCACAAAGTCCATTGCAATCCTTTCCCACTTCCATTCAGGAATGGGCATTCTCTGAAGTGTTCCTCCGGGCCTCTGGTGTTCATACTTTACTTGCTGACAATTTGGACATTTGGCAACAAAATCAACAATGTCGCGCTTCATTCTACTCCACCAAAAGTGTTGCTTTAGGTCACGGTACATCTTGGTTGCACCAGGATGTATAGAATATCCGGAACTATGAGCCTCTGTAAGAATAGTGTGGATCAAATCATCAACACGGGGCACACATACCCTTCCCTTAATTCTCAAAACACCTTCCTCATCGATTTTTGCTTCTTTAGCCTCTCCTCGCAACACATTATCTCGTATCCGAATCAGTTTCTCATCAGTAAACTGCTTTCCCTTAATCTTGTCAAGAAAGGAAGATCTTGCCTCCACACAGGCCAAAAATCCTCCCTTCTCTAGTACTTCCAGCCTCATAAAGTCATTAGCCAGAGTCTGAACCTCTCTAGCCAATGGGCGTCTAGAAACCTGCAAGTGAGCTAGACTTCCCATGCTCCCTGCCTTTCTACTTAAGGCATCTGCCACAACATTAGCTTTTCCCGGGTGATACAAGATAGTGATATCATAGTCCTTCAGTAGTTCCATCCATCTCCTCTGTCTTAAATTCAAATCTTTCTGAGTAAAGACATACTGTAAACTACGATGATCCGTATAGACTTCACACTTAACCCCATATAGATAGTGTCTCCATTGCTTTAATGCAAACACTACCGCAGCCAACTCCAAATCGTGGGTCGGATAATTACGTTCATGCACCTTTAATTGCCTCGAAGCATAAGCAATTACATTCTTCTCTTGCATTAGCACTGCACCCATACCTGAATAGGATGCATC
>NC_028644.1:4693549-4693796 GCF_001406875.1 Solanum pennellii | reverse complement strand
ACTTCCTCAGTCGGTGGAGGAGTCACCGCCCTAGTACTAGATGGGCCAGGTACTTGTCCTCTTCCTCTAGAGGACGTCCTCCCACGACTTCTACCACGACCCCTTGCCACTGCTCCTCTTCGAGCTACAGCCCCAGTGGCTGGCTCAGACGCACCATGTCCCGCCGGTGCTGGTGTTGGCGTAGTTGTTGCTCTAGTTCTAACCATCTGCGAAATAGAGTGAAGATGGTCAGATACCAATTTGTATC
>NC_028644.1:4662146-4691141 GCF_001406875.1 Solanum pennellii | reverse complement strand
ACGTGACACCCGATCCATTATTATCCTGGTGTCGGAACGTGACACTCCGATCCATATACTATCTTGGTGTCGGAACATGACACCCGATCCATATACTATCCTGGTGCCGGAATGTGACACCCGATCCACTAATCTCAATCTTTTAGTTCATCAAGACTTCTTTTATACCAAGGCATCATCATTAACAAAAAGATTTTAAGGTTTAAGATTCAACAGCCTCATCATGCTAATTCATCACAATTATGTAATCATATCATACATACACACAATTAAGCAATATAGGAGACTTTACATTACTACCCAATACATATCATTCGCTATTAAGAGTTTACTATGAAATAGCATAAACCATAACCTACCTCCACCGAAGAATCGCGATCAAACAAGCTATCTTCCCAAAACCTTTGCTTTCCTCTGCGTTCTTCTCTTTCTCTCGTTCGTTTCTCCCTTCTCTCTCTGTTCTTTCTATTTTTCTTATTTCAAAACCCTCTTTCTTTTACCCTAATAAGCATATAATTAAGTATAAAAGATTATAAAATACCCTACTTTTTGTTTCAAGGTTATCTCTTTTAACCCCCAAGTAATTGAATTATTAACATTAAACCACTAACTTTATAATTATAAGCAGGAATAGTCCAAAACGCCCCTTAAAACATTTAACAGAAATCCGACCCAGTCAGGGTCACGCAGCCTGTGACGGCCCGTCGTGCCTGCGACGGTCCGTCCTGCTGCTTCCGTCACAAAGTTCAGAGACTCAATTCATTAAACGAGTCTGTGACGGTCCGTCGTGCCTACGACGGTCCGTCCTTCCATTTCGTCGCGAAGTTCAGAGAGTCGATCTCAGTACCCAAATTTCTAAATTCTAAGTATTTTGGAACGAGACCCCTTCGACGGTTCGTCGTGCCCATGATGGTCCGTCGTGGGATCCGTCGACCCAGACAGTGATTTCCAGAAATTAACTCTGCTGCTCGAAACGACTAAACAGGTCGTTACAATAGCTCTAGATATTCCATTTATCCGTGTTCCAAAAATATGTATCGCAATTTGAAGAAATTCTATTGGTGGAATGGTATGATGAAAGGCATTGCAAAATTTGTTTGTAAGTGCCAAATTGCAAACAATTTAATGTAGAGCACCAAAGGCCCGGTGATTTGGCTCAGAAAATAGAACTTCTGCAATTTAAGTGGGAGATGATTAATATCGATTTTATCACAGGCCAAATTGCCAACAATTTAAAGTAAAGCACCAAAGGCCCGGTGGTTTGTCTCAGAAAATAGAACTTCTAGAATTTAAGTGGGAGATGATTAATATGGATTTCATCACCGCCTTTCCAAGATCTCTCCAGGAAGAATGAATTTTTTTTAGTGATAGTCGATAAAAAGACAGAATCAACCCATTTTCTATTGATAAAGACTACCCATTCAGCAGAAGATTATGCCAGGTTATATATTCTGGAGGTGGTAAGACTTCATCGATTTCTAGTCTCCATTATTTCAAATAGAGGTGCATAATTTACCGAATAATTCTGGAAATCTTTTTAGAAAGTCTTGGGTTCAAAGGTGAACTTAAGTACTACTTTCCATCCTCAAACAGATGGGCAAGCATAGCACACTATTCAGACCTTGGAAGATATGTTGAGGGCGTGTGTGATCGAATTCAAAGGTAATTGGGATGTTCACATACCGCTCATCGAATTTGCTTATAACAATAGTTACCACTCTAGCATCCAAATGGCTCCATAGTAATCTTTTTTATGGGAGAAGATGCAAGTCTCCTATTGATATTAGGAGAAGGGTGTTCGAGTTTGAAGTAGAATTTTGGGTTTACTTGAAAGTTTCACCCATGAAGGGTGTTATGAGGTTTGATATAAAGGGAAAACTTAGTCCCCGGTATATTGGACCTTATCGAATATCCAAGTAGGTCGTAAATGTAGTTTATGAGTTGAAGCTACCACAAAAATTAGCAGCGGTTCTTTCGGTATTTCATATCTCTATGTTAAAGAAACTCATGGGCGATCCTTCATCGATCATACCAACAAAAAATATTGAGATCAAGGATATCTTATCTTATGAAAAGAATATTGTTCAGATTCTAGATTACCAAGTTCGCAAATTGAGAAGAAAAGAGATGGAATCAGTCAAAGTCTTTTAGAGGAACATGTAACATCTCGCAATTTGAAATTGCTAAGAATAAGCTAAGAACCGAAAATACTCATTTTGGAAATAATAAAAATCTGAAAATTTGCTTAAGTTAGAAAAATGTGAATTATTAACTTCAGATGGCCATAATTTCTAGCTCAAGATGATTTAGGAGAACTTGCAATTATACTTGGATATCTCTTGGAATGATCTTTCCAAAGCCACTGAGTTTGCACGATTTCGAGTTCGTATGAGCAAGTTATGCCTTTTAGAAGTTGGGATGTTAGAATTAGGAAAGTCCAATCCGTATTTTCCTAACCCTTTTATTTTAATCCGTTTTCGATAATTAATTAGGGTCTAAGATAAGTTATATGAGTTTACACTTTTACCGAAAGATTTAGGGTTTTGAGAGAAGAGGGAAGAGGATAAAAGAAAATGAAGGAGCAGAATGTTCAAGATTCGTCAAGATAGTCGAGTTTAGCTTGTGGATTTCGTCGGGGGTGATCCCTACAATGTATGTGAGATAAAATAGCATTGGGTTAGTTGACCCATACGCAAATCATGATTTATTTCATCTAATTTAAGTTCTTGAAAGCTTTGAAATTGAGTTCTTAATGAGTTCTTCATAATTGTTCCTGAAGTTTCCTTCTCGATTAAGTTTTGATGTAAGATTCTACTTGGGTCAAATTAAAATGATCATATCTCTTAGAATATAAGTAGTTACATGAGCCATACCAACTAAAGGTAATTGAATCTACTTTCCAATGCCACTAATTTCGCATCAATCCAGTTTCTAAGTAAAAGGTTATGAGTATTTTTATAACCTATATAGGGTTGTTACGAATTAGCCAACGGGGAAACATTAAAAAGGGTTGTTTTTGTTATTTTACCTCCAAGGAACCCTAAACAAGTTTCTTGACTAATAGAAGGTTCAAAACAATCAGATTTTCATCTTTACTAATGAAATTCTTCATTCTTGGCCATGGTGATTTCAAGAAACTAATTTAAGAATTTAAAGAAAGGTTTCTTGATCATTTATCTTCAAGCTAAGGTTTTGAAGGTTTCTATTCAAATTCTTATCCAAGATTCTTCAAGAAACTTAATATTTCTATCTAAAATCATTCCTAAACATTATGAGATTTTTCCTATCACAAATCATAATTAATGAATCCATAATTCAATTCGATGAGAGTGAAGACTCAAGTCAACACCAATTAAGATCAAAGTCAAGAGAAGGTAAAAGTCAGGTAAGGAGGAGTTAATAAAGTTTTGCAGAATTCTTTTGCAAAACTATTAACTTTGTTTTAAGACTTACGTTTTATGTTCAATAAAGAATAAATTTGAAATTCTGTTCTTCGAAGAAATATATGGGGACTAAGTATTCTCAAAGAGATTTAAAATATTTTAACATTTAAATAAGAACGGAAACTGATATTTTCAAAGAGCTTTCGGGCTAGTTTTCATAAAAGAGTAATCGCTTTCTAAATGAAGCAAGAGAGGAAACATCCTTTGGGATATGTTTTGAGGATTAGTCTCAAATTACAGAAGAAGTATGTTTTTGAAACATAAGAGTTAGTATATGTTGAGGGTAGTATTGAGCACCGATATGGGGGAGAGTTCAGACAACTCACAATCCCTCATAAACAATATAGTGTAGAAAAGAGTCATACTTTTTAGATGAATCCTTTTCACATAGACTAGTGGACCACTTAGTAATTCAGGTCCTATACCTCCGGGTATAGGATGTGCTGGTAGCGTGAGGAAGTTCATTATATCATCATAATAGATCTTATGTGATGGTTTTAGGTTAGAGAAACTCCCACATAAGTTATTGTATTTTTATATACATCAGTTTATTGTATTTGCACATACATTTCAAAGTAATATTGTATACTTGTTATATACACAAAGTTGACATCATATTTTTAAGAAAATTTTCTTTATATTGCATTTGTTTTAAACTGATTTATATTGAAATGAGTTATGTTAAGTATTCATGAGTTGAGAAGATTCAATGTAAGTGTTTCCTTCAAAGCCTCTATCAAGCCTACGTTTCTTAGCATTCCAACTCGCATACTCGTACATTTAATGTATTGATGTCAGTTAACCTGCATCCTCCTATGATGCAGTAGTAGGTGATCAACATTATCATCTAGCACCTCGTTGATCCATCTTGAGCATTCAGAGTCATTTGGTGACCCTCCTTGCTTTTCCGAGGACTTCTTTTTTATTTTGCTTTTGGTATTTCAATATTAGGATGATTGGGTGTCTTGTCCCAACATCCCTCTTTGTACTAGAGGCTTCATAAACAGATAGTTAGTAGTTCATTAGTCTTTACATTATCATTCTATTTTAAAGACTTCTGTTACCATTTTGGCTAAGTAAAATGTTGATTCTTTTAACATTTCGAGTTTTATTATTATGTTATTTGAGTAAGTGCATTTGATCAGTGTAATGATACTTAGAGTCTTCCGCTAAGTCCAGTAAGTAAGGCCGAGGATTTTCTTAGGGACCAGCGATGGTTTTCGAATGTCAGCCACGTCCAGGGTGTAGGCTCGGGGCGTGATAACTCTTAACTCTATCTTGAATTTGAATTATGATTTAAAGGGTTATAATTCATGTTATGAAGGATCTATCGATGTTTAGATGTATTTTATAGTAGTTAGAACCAGAAAGGAGTGAATGTACACATTAAAATAACTTAGATGGAGGAAACGACTAAAAATAGGACAAGGCAGGTGACCATGTCGCATTGAGTGGCGTTTGGTGTCATCCCCAAAACTTCAAAGATGACTTCCTGGCGCATTGATAGCGCGGTGCACCATCCCCTTACTCAGAAGCCCGAAAAATTTATATCTCAGTTTCTCACCCTAATTCACCTAGACTCGATTGTTTTCATCAAATTTTCTTTAGGTTCAATTATTCAATACAAGTACACAAGAATTTATTAACTTTTCCTCAAGAACAACCCTCAACAATCGAAATTCTTACCTCAAAATCCATAAATCAAGCATGAAGAAGAAAATCTCAAGAACACCTCTAAAGAATTAAAATCATTCAACCTTAAGAATGAAATAATGATTGATGTTTACATAATTATCATGTGAGTGGATGAACCCAACACTATGAAATTTACATACCTCGATTTGGTGAAACAAATCCTCGATTCGTAGGAAATCTTGACCGTTCTTTTTCTCCTCTTGAACTCTCTTCAAAACCCTAAGCATAATTTAGGATTGTAAAATTTGAACCAAATCAGTTTATACCCCTAAAATACAACCAAAACGTTCAAAGTTGATAAGGTAAGGAAAAGACCAAAATAACCAAAACGTTCATGTTTAGATTGTTATACTTGCTTTTGTGCTTGTTCAGTTATGTTTTATTTCATCTTTTATCCATCCTACATGCTCAGTACCTTCAAGTATTGATGCATATGTGGGATACATCTTCTCGTGATGTAGGTTCAGGTTCTCATCATCCAAATCGCGCTTAGGTCATTTTTCGATCTCATGTTCAGTAGATTCAGTGGTGACTCCTCATTCTTAGAGGACAATAGTCATGAGTTCATTTTAGTCTTTTAGTCATTTAGTTTCAGTTTTTGAGGCACCAAGACTTATCCCACTTACCCTAAGTGTGGTAAGAACCATCCGGGTGAGTTTCTCGCAGGGAAAGAAGGATGTTTTGGGTGCGGTCAGTCTGGTCAGAGGTTGAGGGATTGTCCTTCTTGACAGTGTGAAAGAGGTGGTTATGGTAAAGCTCAGTCTACAACTTCATCAGCACCAGCAAGTTTCCTTACTCAGTAGGGTAACTCATCTGGTACAGGTGGTGGTCAGCGCCAGAACAGGAAGTATGCTCTTCTGGCCGCCGGGATCAGGAAGGTTCTTCTAATTAGTCACTGGTACATTACGAGTTTTTGACCTTGATGTTTATGCATTGTTCGATCCAGGGGCTACTCTTTCCTTTGTAACTCCTAACATGGCAGTCCAATTCAGTATTAGTCCAAAAACTCTCTCATAACCATTCTCAGTATCTACTCCAAACAGTGGTCCAGTTATAGCTAGACGGGTATACAGAAATAACCCTGTCACAGTCTCTCAGGAAGTCACCTCAGCAGATCTTGTAGAGTTAGAAATTGTGGACTTCGATGTCATCCTAGTCATGGATAGGTTACATTCCTGTTATGCCTCAGCCGATTGCAGAACTAGGATTGTTCATTTTCAGTTTCCAAATGAACCAATCTTAGAGTAAAGGTTAGTAATCTAGCGCCTATGGGTCGACTCATTTCTTGCCTTAAGTCCAGAAAGACGATCTCTAAGGGTTATCTCTACCATCTAGTTCGGGTTAAGGATTCTAGATCTGAAACCCAAACTATTGAGTCAGTTCCAATAGTCTGTGAGTTTCCAGAAGTATTTCCAGAAGATCTTATCGAAGTCCCTCTCGAAAGGGAAATCGACTTTGGAATTTATATATTTCATATACCCAGCCTACTTCTATTCGTCCTTACAGAAGGGGTCCAGCAGAGCTTAAGGAATTGAAAGAGCAGTTGAAAGACCTTTTATATAAGGGTTTCAATAGACCTAGTATTTCACCATGGGGTGCACCAGTGTTGTTCGTAAAGAAGAAAGATGGTTCTCTCATAATGTGAATTAACTATAGACAGTCGGACAAGGTCACAATCAAGAATAAGTAATCCATCCCCAGGATTGATGACTTATTTGACCAACTTCATGTGTTAGCCATTTCTCAAAGATAGAACTAAGATCGGGTTATCATCAGCTTAGAGTCAGATATAGTGACATTCCGAAAACAGCCTTTAGAACTCGGTATAGTCATTATGAATTTGCAGTTATGTCATTTGGACTAACCAATGCTCCTAAAAGCATTCATGGATTTGATGAATAGAGTGTTCAAACAATACTTCGACTTGTTCGTTATCGTCTTTATTGATGATATCCTCATTTACTCTAGGAACGAGGAAGAACATGTGAGTCATTTGAGAATGGTTCTACAGACTCTCAAGGATTGCCAGTTATTCCCTAAGTTTAGCAAATGTGAGTTTTGGTTGAAATCTGTTGCTTTTCTTGGTCACATTGTATCTAGCGAAGGGATCAGAGTGGATTCACATAAGATGAAACCAGCAAAACAATGGCCCAGACCTACCTCTGCTACAGATATCAGAAGTTTCTTTGGTCTAGCGGGTTATTAAAGAAGGTTCGTGGAATGATTCTCATCCATAGCCTCACCATTGACTAGGTTAACTCAGAAGATGTTCAAGTTTCAATGGTCATATGATTGTGAGAAAAATGCAGAATTGAAAACTAGATTGACTACAGTTTTTGTCTTGACTCTACCAGAGGGTTCAAATGTTTATGTGATCTATTGTGATTCATCTAGAGTTGGCCTAGGTTGTGTGTTGATGCAGTGAGATAAGGTTATAGCCTATGCTTCTAGACAGCTTAAGGTTCATGAGAAAAAATATCCAACTCATAACCTCAAGTTTGCAACAGTGGTATTTGCACTCAAGATATGGAGACACTACTGTATGGTGTTCATGTAGATGTATTCACTGACCATAAAAGCCTTTAGTATGTGTTCACCCAGAAAGAGTTGAATCTTCGCCAGAGGAAATGGCTTGAGTTCCTTAAGGATTATGATATGAGTGTGCATTATCATCCTAGTAAGGTGAATGTAGTAGCAGATGCTCTTAGCAGATTATCTATGGGTAGTGTAGCCAATGTTGAGGAAGAAAGGAAAGATCTAGTGAAGGATGTTCACAGGCTTGCTCGCCTTGGAATTCGCCTTATGAGCATATCAGACAGCGGTGTAACAGTTTAGAATGGGGTAGAATCTTCTTTGGTAGTGGAGGTTGAGGAAAAGCAAGACAGTGATCCAATCTTGCTTGAACTTAAGGGTGCAGTCCACAGTAAAAAAGTGGAGGTTTTCTCCCATGTGGGAGATGGTGTACTTCGCTACCGGGATAGATTGTGTGTTCCTAATGTGGGTGAGTTAAGACAATATATTCTTGCAGAAGCCCATAACTCTAGAATTCTATTCATCCAGGTGCCACAAAGATGTACCGCAATCTGCGGGAAGTCTATTGGAGGAATGGCATGAAGAGGGATATAGAAGAATCTGTGAATATGTGCCCCAATTGCTAGCAAGTCAAGGTAGAACATCAGAAACCAGCAGGTATGAATCAAGAGATCAATATTCCTACTTGAAAGTGGGATGTGATCAATATGGATTTCATCATAGGGTTACCTCGTACTCGCAGACAACATGACTCCATTTGGGTGATAGTTGATAGGATGATAAAGTCTTCTCGCTTTTAGCGGTCAAGACTACAGATTCGGCAGAATGCTATGCCAAGCTTTACATTAATGAAGTTGTGAGGTTAAATGGGGTTCCTTTGTCTATCATCTCAGATAGAGGTCCTCAGTTTACCTCTTATTTCTGGAAGTGTTTTGGTACTCAAGTTAACCTTATTACAACATTTCATCCACAAACGGTGGACAGGGAGAGCTTACCATTCAGACCCTAGAGGATATGTAAGAGCTTGTGTGATAAATTTCAAAGGTAGTTGGGATGATCACCTTCCTCTGATTGAGTTTGCCTAAAAACAGTAACTACTATTCCAGCATTCAGATGGCCCCTTATGAAGCTTTGTATGGGCGTAGATGTAGATCTCCCGTTGGTTGGCTGGAAGTAGGTGAATCAGCTTTTATAGGGACAGATTCATTCCTTTATGCTATGGAGAAAGTGCAACTCATTAGTGAGATACTTAAGACAGCCCAGAGTCGTTAGAAATCTTATGCAGATATAAGGAGAAATGAACTAGAGTTCCAACTTTATGATTGGGTTTTCCTGAAAGTGTCACCTACAAAAGGGGAAATAAGATTTGGCAAGGAAGGGAAGCTCAGTCCTATATGTGTAGGGCCTTACAAGATCTTGAAAAGGATTGGCAAGGTGGCATATGAGTTACAATTACCAACAGACTTAGCAGCAATGCATCCGGTCTTCCACATCTCGCTCTTGAAGAAGTGTGTAGGTGATCAAGCCTCTGTAGTGCCATTAGAGAGTGTGCCGGTGAAAAATAGTCTTTCTTATGAGGTTGTACCAGTTGAGATTCTTGACCGTCAGTTTAGAAGGTTGAGAAATAAAGAAGCCGCTTCAGTCAAGGTTTGGTGGAGGAGTCAGTCCGTAGAGGAAGCTACTTGAGAAGAAGAAGAAGCCATGAAATCCAAGTATCCTCACCTCTTACCTTCCGATTCCACTCCAGCTTGAGGTAATAATTCCTCTTCAGTTTTCCAGTCATTCGTGTGTGAATTCAGTCTTAGAATCATGTTCCCTCAGTTTGTACTTGCATTTTCAGCATATTTGCATGTTCTCAAAACTCAATTCAGTCAGAAACTCAGTCCTCGGTGTTTAGTAGTAGCGATTGCAGCTCCTCCTCTATTTCAATTAGTTTAGTCTTCATTCGAGGACGAATGTTATCAAGGGCGAGATAATGTAACACCCCGTATATAGAACAGACCAGAAATTAGCTTTTCAGAAATCTACAGGTGCAATCGACGGTTACAATTGATGGACCGTATCCTGATCCACGACCCGTACTACACATCCGTCGTTTGTGACCTAAACTCACGTAAAATGCAGCGCAGAAAATTTGACTAAATGTCGGACGATGGATGGACCAATAGTCCGTAAGTCAAACTACGGTTTGTAATTTGTGTCTATTGATCAAGACCTCATTTAACCATTCTCTAACAAAAACCACGATTGACCAGTACGGTCCGTAGATGGACCTACGGACTTTAGGTGGAAATTAGCAGATAGTTAGGGAGAAAATACATTTGGGTAAACTTTATAACTCTTAGGAAAAAATTAGTTAGGTGTCTAATGACTTATGAAATGATAGATAATTGAATTAGCTTTCCATAGCCACTGAGTTTGCTAAAATCAGACCTCCGAGTAAAAGGTTATGTCTGTTTTAGTAAAGGCTTGTCGAACAGACCCAACCTACAGACCCAAACGACGGACCATCGATTGAACGACGGGCTGTCAGTCCAGGTCGTTGTTTGGTCCGACAACAATTGACTTACGGTTCTTTTGGTCTTTACCCACTTCGTTTAAACCCTAAGATACGTTGTTTTGACCCTAAATCATCATATTTTTGTTAGTTTAAGCCTAGAAAAATAACTAAAGCTTACCTAAGTCAAATCATTAATCAAACACTTAGAAAATTAGAAGCAAGAGGGGAGAAAAAGGTCAAGAACCGTAGTTCAAGAACACAGCAAGGTTCTAGCAGTTCCAGCCTCGAAATCTAAATATTTCTCTGTGAATTTCATCACCAGGTATGTAGGATTTCACTAGTGGGTTCCTTTCACCCATTGGGTTCGTAGTTTTCAGTCAGATTCTTGATTCCCATATCATGATTAGACTTAGTGTTTATAGATTTTCAACTGAACTTCATGAATTAATTAGTATATGTTCCAAATAAGATTTCCATGTTATTATATAGTTTATCGCATGAATTTCAGAACCCTAGCTATGTATTTCATTAGTTCTTCAATTCAACATGCTAGGTCAGATATTTTAGTTACTTCAGATATACATGCCTCAGTTATAAATGCATAATTACCAAATTAATTGTTGCATTCTCAGTTTGCATGTTCAGTTTTGAGCTATCTAGTATTTATAGAAATTTGAGTCATAATCAGTTAATTGCATAATTGATTGGGAGTAGAATAATACCGAGTTGGACTAGGGTTCAGCGTACTCAATTAGTCCCAGATTTACTAGCTAAGTAGCTTGTAAGTCCCCTATACGGGCAATCAGTTGAGTGATCACGCCAACATGCTTTTATACCTCTGGCAGTGTATATTGGATCCTCTCTATGGGGCGTATACATCGGACTCCACATTTATCTCATGTGGCTTTATTGTCGGTTATTAGTAGCTCCCACAATTCGGTCAGACTCTCTTACATTGACCATACTTACAAATCAGCTAGTATTCAGTCTCGGCATGTTATAAATTGGTCATTGCATCCAGTTAGCTCAGAATTTAGTATATCATGTTTAGATTACTATACTTGCTTTTTTGCTTGTTCAGTTATATTTTATTTCAGCTTTACTCTATCCTACATGCTCAGTATCTTCAAGTACTGACGCATATGTGCGCTACATCTTCTTGTGATGTAGGTTGAGGTTCTCAACATCCAGATCGCGCTTAGGTCGATTTTCGATCTCCAGTTTAGCATATTCAGTGGTGAGTCCTCATTCTCTGAGGACAGTAGTCATGAGTTCATTTTAGTCTTTTAGTCATTTAGTTTCAGTTTTTGCTAGACTTTTCTGAGGCTTGTTCCAGCATTTGTAGTCAAATAGAGGCTTATTTCAGACATAGTTTCAGCTTAGTATTGAGTTAACATTTGCTTTATATTAAACTCATTGTTTTCAAATATCTTTGTTATAGAATATGTGTATTCTCCATCTTTCAGTTTAAATTATGATTTAACTTCCGCATTCAATTTATTATCTTTAGTATGCTCATGATCATGCCAGCAAGGTTAGCTTGGGATCACTTGGGGTTCTATGTTCCGTGTCCGCATCTCGAGGGTAGCTCGGGGCGTGACACTTATAAGTTAGAGCTACCCCACGAGTTAGCAGCGGTTCATTCGGTATTTCACGTCTCCATGTTGAAAAGTGAATGGGCGACCCTTCACTCGTCATACCTACTGAAGATATTAGTATTAAAGATAGTTTATCTTATGAATAGACTCATGTTCAGATTCTAGATCACCAAGTTTGCAAGCATAGAACTAAGGAAGCAGCATCAGTCAAAGTTCTGTAGAGAAATCAGTTTGTTAATGAAGCTACTTGGGAATTTGAGGAGGATATGAAAAAGAGATACCCACAACTCTTTGAAACCGGAGAAGTTCCAAATTAATATACTAATCCTTCTCTTAGATTTTATTTTAAGTTGGGATATTTTATATACATGTTTTCTTGTTAGGTATTTGAGCTAGGTGTTAGATGTTACACCTTAACCTACTAAGAGTAATCTCATTCGAGGCGAATGTTTCAAAGGGAGAGATATTGTAACACCCCACTACTAGAAGGACTTAGAAGTAGAAAGAAATCAATTTCGGAAATAATCAAAATTGGATAGTTTGACAAAATTTAGCTAAGTATGAGTTTGGGGTCAACTTAAAATGGTCATAACTCCTAGCTCAGAATGTGTTAGGTGTGCGACAAGATGTCGCAGGAAAGATCTTTGAATTATCTTCTAACACCATCGAGTTTGCTCAATTTCGAGGTTGTATGTCCATTTGAAGTTGGGTTGTCTAAATAAGGAAAGTTAATCGTATTTTAAAGGGGTACTTTTTATCTTTTTACCACCCAATTAATTAAATTCGTTTTTAGTAAATTATTTCGGGTCTAAAATGATTTAGTTCAGTTTACGCAATTAAGAATTACGCTAGGGATTTTAGAGAAAGAGCTCAAGAGGATATAAGTCAAGTATTCTTGAATATTTCATGCGGAATCGAAGTCATTTCGCCAAGGTTGACCCCTAAAGGGTATGTGAGACTTTTATAGCGTTGGGTTCGTTCACTCGCGCCTCAATCATGTTTAGTTCAGCGAAGTTCGTTCTAGAAAGTTGAAAGCTAATGATTATGAATTGTGTTCTTGAATATTGACTTTCGTTCTTAAGTTAAGTTGGGATTGTTGAGTTATTGAGGAAATCGTGTCGATTTTAGTGTCGTTTATGGATTGATTCTCGTGTACATATACTGGGTATCTGAATCTATAGATAATTTGAGAAAAAGAATCGAATTTAAGCGAATTGGAGTTAGAAAACGAAGAAGGTCAGGCAAATCTGGGTACTAGACCTATTCCTCAGGATGGAAATTTTCTCTCCATTTCGCAGAGTGGTCACGGACAAAAGTCAGGCAAATATTAAAATGTATCTCCACGTCGCAGACTTGCTTCTAGACAGTGAGTTCTCGATCATTTTTCACGTTTAACTATCTAAAAATAGTCCTAAATATCATACGATCTTTCCTATCACAAATCACAACCTTGAATCCATAATTTCATATTCAAGGAAAGTTAGGAGTCAAGTCAAGAGAAGTTCATTGAGTTTTTCAAATGCCTTTTACAAATAGTTTAACTATGTTTTAAGACTTGATTTTTGAGTTGAGTCAAGAGTAAAGATTGAAGTTCATTTCTTCAAAAGAGTATATCGAAACTATGTATTCTCAAAGATTAAATGTTTCATATTTAAACAAGAAAGGAAACTTTAATTTCCAAAAGAGTGTTTGAGCTAAAAGAGTAAATGCTTTCACATTAAGCAAGAGAGGAAACTTTGATTTCCAAGAAAGCCTTTTGAGCTAAGTTTTGAGCAATTATCTCAAATCACACAAAAGTTGTGTTTTTAAACTTATGAGCTAGTATTATATTTCGAAAGTAGTATTAGCACCGATATGGAGGAGAGTTCTAACAACTCCCACCCCATAAATCATGTAGTCGTCATGGGTAGAAAAGGGTCATACTTTTTAGATGACCCTTAGTGATTTTTAGCATAGACTAGTGGATCAACTTAGTAGTTAGGTTATATGCCCTTGGCAAGTTATAGAACGATCCTGGCTATGTTGTATCCTCACATTGATCCAAAGTAATGATTGTCGGTAGAGAAACTCCAACAAAATTATTTTTGTATTAATACATAGACAAAGTTAATTGTATTTTATATGCATCCGGTGTTAATATTGCATTTATCAGTACATAGAGTGGTTATACATGTTTTAAAGCATTTTTTTATATTGCACTTATTTATACTGCTTTATATTGAAATGAGTTGAGTTGACTACAAGAAAAATGATTTTTAACGAAGGAAAATTTGGTCGCTAAAACCCATACTTCAGTGGCTAAAAGTCAATTACAACTGGAAAAAACCCAGACGTCACCGGTCGTTAAAGGCTCCGTCATTAAAAGTACACGACCAGATGAATAAGAATCTTTAACGACGACAAAAACCGGTCATTAAAGTACCTTTTTAGTGATCAGATTTTATGTTTGCTAATTGTAATTTTGGCTGATGCAAACCTTTAACGAGTGCAAGATTGGTCGTTATAAATACTTGGGAAAAGGGTCTGATATACCCCTCAACTTTTTCATTTAGAGGTGATATACCCCTTGTTATGAAAGTGACTCATATATACCCCTACTTGTAAACAAATGGCTCACATATACCGTTTTCCTCTAACGGAAATGAAAAAAATATAATTTTAATCTAAATTTTTATTTTTTTTTTCTAAAAAATATAATACCATATGAGTAAATTTAATCCTCGTCAGACATATTTTTTTTGACTTTTTTTTGTTTCAATGACTAATTTATAATTATTATTTTGATAATCAAATTTATTTATGTTACACTAATATTCTTGTAAAACTTATTGTAGATGATCAAATTTTTTATTCGAATATGAAATTAAATTACAATATACACAAAAAAAATAGTTTAATTTTTTTTCTTTAAACTAAGGAATGAAAGAAAAAAAATAAAATAAGAATAAGAAACTCAAATGATTATAATAAAAGAAGTCAAAAATAATTTATGTATGAAAAAAATTAAAATATACATGAAACTTTGATAGAAGAATCATATATACCCCTAAATAATTTTTTTTAAAAAAAAATTAGAAGTAATAAATATAAATTTAACACTAATTTTTTAACTTCCGTTAAATGAAGGGTATATGCGAGCCATTTTGTAACGGCAGGGGTATATGTGAGCCGTTTGTATAATGGTAAGGGCATATATGAACCACTTTTATAACGAGGGGTATATCAGCTCCAAATGACAAAGTTGAGGGGTATATCAGACCATTTTCCCTAAATACTTTTAACAAGAAATATGTGATCATTGGATACTTTATCCCTCTAAAAGTTACATGGTTATCATTGTAAATGCATACAAAAACTAAATACATCTCTCAAAGTGATGATCATACAAACAGAACCAGAACCAGAACATACAAAAGAATCAATATGAATATACAATATTATAGTTACTTACAAAAGGGCTAAAGCATCAAATTATATTCGTCAATTCCATGAAAAAAAATGTAGGATGTGCAGGCAGAATACCTTTAAATGGCTCCTTATGAAAGAAAAAAAATAGGTTCTTCTCATCCTTTGAACTTATTCTTCAACATTTCGATTGCTTCAACTTGTTCTGCATTTTCTCAAAGACGAATTCTTCAAAACATCAATCTGTATATCTTTTAAATGAACAAATTAAAGTCAGTTGAGTAATAAAACTCATTGTAGCTAGTACTGTTTTTCTAGTTTCCTTGTGCAAGGCAAGAAACAAAAGATACTACTATGAAAATGATTTACAAGTAGTCCAGATTACATTACCTATTGAGATGCAGGAAAACAAAAATAGAGCGACCAAATTTCCTCAAAAACGGGAACCTTTTAAAGTTAGATATCAAGATCACTCTCATATAAATTGAAATATTAAGCATCTTAAATATATATTTATAGGAATGAATAGCATAAGAAACAAGATGAGTTACTACACGTCTACACCTTCATAGTAATGTGTACAAGAAGAAAGTTTAATCAAACTTCCTCTCTTAAAAGTATCGTGTTTGTGATAGACCTGAAAACGAGAAAATATATGAACAAGTTGTCGCTCCACATGTCGTGTACCTTGCACTTAGTACAACTGGTCTGGAAAAAAATAATGATGTAGACTAGCTCTTGAACATCGTTGGTTCTCATCTCTAAGCAAGCGCCTATGACACATTAACATTGCAGATGCTTAGTTAAACAGAGCCTTGAATTAAAAGAGCATAAAAATCTACAAAATTATGAAGCAATATAACCACACCAACCACGAATGCTAGATAAAACAAACTTAAAACCAGGTGAAGGGCAAGGTGATGCCAACATGAGTGTAAATATAGAATTTTGAAGATAAATTATTTGTAATATAAAAAAGCAACATTTATTTTTGTTGGGACAGACTTAAAATAAAAGGGTGCCACATAAATCGGGATACAAAAAATATTTAATTATTCATTGAATCCGAAAATTGACAATCTATACATATTAAAATTACCTTGTAGTAAAGAACAAGAAGATTGACCATAAACCTGTTGGGAATAAATCCGTAACAGAACTAATATTTGCGGTAATAAATGATTTAAATGCGGAACACAACAATACGGTTAATCAACGAGATTAAAAGAGAAATAATGACACCAAGATTTTACGTGGAAACCCTCCTAAATAATGGAAAAATCACGACCCGAGAGGAGCAACGAATATCACTATAGTAAGGATTTTACACTTGTATGTCTGAGCAAAACTCCAAAGACCACTACACATTCAAAAGAAATAACACTTTTTTTATTTTTCCACCTCACTACAATATCGCTCGCACTCTCTATTTTTTCCTCACAGATTATTTTCCTATGTGATGCCTCACTCTTTTTTTTCTCTCCTTTGTAATTCTTTTTTGTGCACATAGAATGAAGAATTGTCCTCCATTTTATAGAAAACAAATGCACTATCCTCCAAATGTGCTATGGAAGAAAAACAATTTTTTTTCTTCATAGCTTACCTACTATTGAAAATTAAGTAAAGCTGAAAAATAATTTAGCGTCAAATCTGCCAAACTTGAAATTGGCAGAGAGCTATTCAAAGTTTGGTACATGGGGATGGACCCCACAAAACCATACTACTATCTATCATGGAAATATTACACAGAATCTATATACTTTTGTACAACCTAAACCCCTTCAGCTATTTATTCTTTGAAGTATTTTTAGTACTCTAAAACTTGATTTTCTAAACCAACAATAACAAAGAACTCAATTACAAAGAATGATTAAGTTCTTTAATCATGTAATGATAAATTAGGGGCTTCTAGCCAAAAATAAACCTCCTAAAACGACATTTCTATAACACAAGAAGATACAGTAGACCCAATGCAGCATAGTAATAAACACAAGTCATAACCTTGAAAGCCTATAAGTGAATTTCCATGTTTGGACAGGAGCAACTACTAAAGATAAGTACTGAGAAAACTAACATTTTGATTTGGCAAGGGCAGTTAAAATTAGGCTCTATATAACTGATTGTGTTCCTCTGCACTTGCTTTTGTAAGTTCAAGTTCACTTGAAATGGCATGTTGTCAAGTTGGTACTTGTTTTCTTAGAACAAACTTTAATAACTTCCTGAATCACGAACTGTGATTATATCAAATAAATAAAAATACATATACTATAACTTTAGTCAATTTATAAAATTTGTATTTCTAAAAGCTAGTGGGATTTATAAGATAATAGTAATACAAAAGTCAGAATAATAGATCAAAATTAGTTCTAAATGTACAAAAAAAGAACTCCAATTCAGATTTTCTACAAAATTATATTCCATAAACTTTACAATGAAGCCTTAAAACAGTATCCAACACTCTACAGTGTCAAAAAAAAATACACGAGATGACATGCTACCAGAGAAGAAAGAACTTGATATTTATATAATTTGAGAATAAATTCTTATTCAGGCAGCCAAGTATACATACATCTGGCTACAATTTGAAAACTAGAAGAATATCAAAAAGATAAAAAAAGAAATTGAACGTTTGAACCTTGGGCGCACTAAAAGGTCTCCGATTGAATATTAATTGAATCTCCATAAACAACCACATATGAGTGTCAAGTCTATGTGTGCAAACTTGATTGAGTTACCCATGCATGATTTTGATATTATACTTGGCATGGACTGGCTTCACAGCTATTATGCTTGCTTGGACTGTCGTAGTAGAGTGGTGAGGTTTCGCTTCCCTAATGAAGAAGAGTTAGTCTGGGAGTGGTACAATCCGAATCGTCCTAACCCCTTGATTTCAAATCTTAAGGCCAATAAAATGATGGCCAAAGGGTTACTATGTCATCTTGTGAGTGTTAATGATTTAGATCATGACGTTCCTTCCATAACTCGGTGCCTGTAGTAAATGAATTCCTAGATGTGTTTCCTGAAGATTTGCCTGGAGTCCCTCCCCTTCGATAGATTGACTTTGGTATCGACTTAGAACCTGATACTAAACCAATCTCAATTCCTCCTTATAGAATGGCTCCAGCAGAACTCAAGGAGTTGAAGCTGCAGTTAAAAGATCTCACTGATAAGGGTTTCATTCAGCCTATATCCCCTTGGGGCGTTCCAGTGTTGTTTGTAAAGAAAAAGGATGGGACCCTTAGAATGTGTATCGATTATCGGCAGCTCAACAAAGTTACTATAAAGAATAAGTACCCACTTCCCAGAATTGATGATTTGTTCGATCAGCTCCAAGGGTCTAGTTTCTTCTCTAAGATTGATCTTCGTTCAGGGTATCATCAGCTTAGAGTTAGGGATAGGGATGTCCCAAAAACAGCTTTTCGTACCCGTTATGGTCATTATGAGTTCTTGGTTATGTCATTCGGTCTCACGAATGCACCTGCTGCATTTATGGACCTCATGAACAGAGTCTTCCGTGAATACCTTGACTCTTTCGTCATAGTATTCATTGATGACATTCTCATCTACTCTAAGACCAAGGAAGAGCATGAACAGCATTTGAGACTAACCTTGCAGGTACTTAGACAGCATCAGTTGTATGCCAAATTCAGCAAGTGTGAATTCTGGCTGAGATCAGTGACCTTCCTGGGCCATGTTGTGTCCGATCAAGGTGTAGAAGTAGACCCCAGAAAGACTGAAGCTGTTAAGAACTGGCCAAAGCCTCCTACTCCCACCGATATCCGTAGCTTTCTGGGATTGGCTGGTTACTACCGCAGGTTTGTAGAGGGCTTTTCTTCCATTGCTGCCCCACTTACAGCCTTGACAAAGAAGAAATCGAAGTTTGAATGGACGGAGACTTGCGAGAAGAGTTTCCAGGAGCTAAAGGACAGACTCACTTCAGCCCCGGTGCTTACTCTGCCTAAGAGTGGCGAGAATTACACTGTTTATTGTGATGCATCTAGGGTTGGTTTGGGATGTGTTCTTATGCAGGCTGGTAAGGTGATAGCCTATGCTTCCAGACAGCTCAAGGTTCATGAAAAGAATTATCCCACTCATGACTTGGAGTTGGCAGCTGTGGTGTTTGCATTGAAGCTGTGGAGGCATTATCTGTATGGAGTACATGTGGATGTGTTCACGGATCATAAGAGTCTCCAGTACGTGTTCACGCAGAGGGAGTTGAATCTACGTCAACGCAGATGGTTAGAGCTGTTGAAGGATTATGACATGAATGTGCACTACCATCCAAGTAAGGCTAATGTTGTGGCTGATGCTTTGAGCAGGATGAGCATGGGGAGTACAACTCACGTTGAGGATGAGAAGAAGGAGCTAGTGAAAGAGGTACACAGACTGGACAGACTGGGTGTGCGGTTGGTTGACTCTACTAGTGGAGGTGTTTCAGTTCACCCTAGTTCTGAATCATCCCTGATAGTGGAAGTCAAAAAGGGTCAGCATCTTGATCCTATCTTGATGGAGATGAAGGACTCAGTGTTGTTAAAAATGAACGAGTCTTTCGCTTTGGGAGATGATGGCATGCTTAAATACCAGAACCGGTTGTGTGTACTAGAAGTAGATGATTTACGGACCGGGATTGTGACAGAGGCCCATGGTTCCAGATATTCCATACATCCAGGTTCCACCAAAATGTATCATGATCTTAAGCAGATTTATTGGTGGGATGGCATGAAAAAAGATATTGCATACTATGTGGCTAAGTGTCCTAATTGTCAGCAGGTTAAGGCAGAGCATCTTAAGCCTGGTGGTCTAACTCAGATTATTGAGGTTCCGACTTGGAAATGGGAGGCCATTAATATGGACTTCGTGGTTGGTCTTCCGAGGACTAGGAGGCAGCATGACTCTATATGGGTTATTGTGGACAGATTGACTAAGTCTTCCCACTTTATCCCTGTGAAGTCTACTTACAGGGCCGAGGATTACGCGAGACTCTACATTGATGAGATTGTGAGATGGCATGGGATTCCTTTGTCTATCATTTCAGATAGAGGAGCTCAGTTTACTTCACATTTTTGGAGATCTTTCCAGAAAAGCTTAGGCACGCAGGTGAAACTTAGCACCGCCTTTCATCCTCAGACAGATGGGCAGGCAGAGCGCACCATTCAGACATTGGAGGACATGTTGAGAGCGTGTGTGATTGACTTTAGAGGTAACTGGGATGACCATCTACCTTTGATAGAGTTCTCGTATAATAATAGCTATCACTCCAGCATTGGGATGGCACAGTTTGAGGCATTGTATGGTAGGAGGTATATAAGAAACTTTCTTGTTTGTGCCAAGGGTAAATGTCATGGACGCACCAGCGCAGGAACGATGGAGACTGAATTTACAAGTAACAAAAATCAAATCCATGGAAAACAAATCAGAGATGACAAACCTACAGAAACAGGTATACTCATTTACATTCATGAGTAGCTAAACTGTTTTATTCCTAATAATCTCTTGTTGATTATAATTGTTTATCATGTTATAATAATGTTATAATAACCATCTTTAGAAAGTTTGCTACGGAAATATTCTGCGAGTAAAGTAATGCCCAGACTATGCCATCCTAAAGTTGAAACCATTAGGCAAGAAGGCCGATTAGGGGAGTAAACAGAGTTGAGGCGTTGTTAGGGTAACCGATCAAAGAAGAAAATCGTAGTAGTGACTAGACGAGATGATTATTAAATCATTATTATTACATAATAAAAAAGTATAATCTATAAAGAGATTAGAAGGAATAAATTTTTAGCAAAAACATGTTAAAATGAATTCTTATTTACTAGAAGATGATGTTAATTACAAGATATTAATACTCTATATATTGAAAGGTCTTAATACTGATATAAAAAGAACAATTTATGAAAAATTATTGATATACGAGATAATCGAAGAAACAATCCAAGGTTGGGCAGAATTAATTATACCAAATGATTTTGACATAGATTTATATGATGATCTAGAATTACTCATAGAGCAATGATAGATTATTTATACTTACAATTCTGGAAGGAAACTAAAGAAGAAATAGAACTACTTGAAAAATTACTAATTGAAAATTTATACAAATATTTGAGAACCAGAGAAAATAAATATTTAGAATATATTGCAAGCAACGCTAATGAAATACAACGATTAAATCTAATTAAAAAAGAATATTATGAAAAAATATTTTATTCTTAAAACCATGAAGAATAATCCAACATCAAATAAAGTAACTACCATAACAAAAACTAAGATAGAAAGAAAAGTACGAAAGACACAGAAAAAGTTAAAAACCTTATACATAGAATATGAACTATTACAACTTACTAAAACAAATACTAGCAAAACAAACCTTTTGATAAATATAATTTCTAAAACAGAATATAAATATGTTTGTTATCTGAAAAAACAATATGAACAAAGAAATATATAAGCAACAACTGATAGAGAAAATAATTGAAAAAAGACGAGTTAAAATAAAGAAAAGAAGACTAGAAGAAAATATGATAGCAGGAGTATGTAATAAATCAATATTAGCACAAAGAAAAGTTATATTTTTGCTAGAAATACAAATAAATTGCCTAGAATATAAATTACAACATGATATAAGTTACAACATGAATCATAATGAATAAAGAAGAATTTGCAGTAGACGAAAAAACATATGAAAATCAAGACGGATTAGTAATAAAAATAATATTTTCAAATTTAGGAAGATGATATAAAAAAAATAGAAAATAACTTGTATTTAATGTTAGAAAAGGAAACAGCAAAATTAGAAGATAGTTTAACATCTATGGTAAAAATAACAAACGAAAACTAAGAAATAAATAAATCAAAAGAAATTGAAAAATAAAAACACAAGCAAAGCAGGAAGTACAACATCTAGAAGAATTAAAAACATACAAAAATAAGTGAATTAGAAAAAGAATTAGCTACGCTAAAATTATTATATGAAACCAAACAAAAAGAGAAACAGATAGAAAAAAGAAAGAACTTAAATTGACTAATGAAATAAATAAGATGAAACAAAAATTAAATGAAAATCTCGAAATAGATGAAATGAATGGATCGGATACAATGAACGATCAAAAATCAGAAATAAGTGATATAAGCGAAACATACACAGAAATTCTAGAACAAGTAAACAAGCCGAAAAAATTAGAAATAAATACAGGAGATATAAACCAACCTAGCACATCAAGAGTTAAAACCCCGGATAATAGTCCTAGGAGTAGCCCCAGATGGACAGCACCAACTTCTTATACAGATAATTATGAACGATCAGATAGAACAAATGCAATATGGAATAGTAGATTAAATAAAAAATGGACGCCTAGTGAACAATATAACTTTTTAGATCTAGATTGTGTTATAGATATAAATAAAGCAATCTTACTATGGGTAGGAAATATATCTATACAACTAATTGATAACAAAATAACAACAAAAGAAACGCCAGGATATATAGAAAGAACATTTGTTGGAACAACGAAATTATGGATAGGAAATTTACC
This sequence comes from Solanum pennellii, assembly GCF_001406875.1. NCBI lineage: Eukaryota > Viridiplantae > Streptophyta > Magnoliopsida > Solanales > Solanaceae > Solanum > Solanum pennellii. The sequence continues at coordinate 4,668,433 of NC_028644.1, read as the reverse complement.
CCCAGAAAGTTTAGAAACACTTAGGAGTGATAAGAAAATAGATGGGTCTCCATCAACAACAAATATAGATATACTAGATAAATATGAATTAGCAATACGAAATGAATTTGGTGGCATGACTCAGAAATAAAAGAACAAAATAGAGAAAAAATAATAAATAGACAACTTATGACAAAATTAGCTATATGTAAAATGTGTTATATAGAAGAATACACATGTGCATTTAAAGAATATTATTACAAAGCAAGATATGATATAAATGAAGCAAAAGAAATAAGACAACAATATTTTACAAAACTACCAGAACCATTTAGTACAAAAATAATTAAAGATTGGAACAATGAAGGATTAACAGATACTTTAGGAGCTAGAATAAAATTTCTACATCAGTGGTTTGTACAATTATGTGAAAACCAAAAAGAAAAAATAAAAATGGAGAAAGTACTAATTAAAAATCTAGCATGTTGTAAAAATAAAACAGCACCACAGTTTGGTTGTACAGATAAATATTATAAAAAACAAAGACCTAAACGACACAAAAATTATAGAAAAATCAAAACTAGGTATAAATACAAAAAACAAAGACAAAGATATTATGTAAAAAATTATAAAATAAAAAGACCGTATAGACCAAAGAGAAAACTATCAGAATGTACTTGTTACAACTGCGGAAAGATAGGACATTTAGCTAGAGATTGTAAGTTACCTAAAAATCCAAAAGGAAAACAAATTGCAGAAGTAATTATAGATAATGAAGAATACATGCAGATAGATTACATAGACTATGAATTAAGTGAAAATGATAGTATATATGAAGTATCGGATATAGAAACTGAATTAGAAAATGAAGAAACAAATATTGATCTAGATAATGATGTAATGAACGAAGAAATCTAATGTCTGAAGATGACATAAAAATAATATCCAAAGAAGACTATCAAAATGAAGAATTATCAGAACAAAAAATTATATTTGATAATACAATCTTTGAACAAATAAAAGGAAAAGAATTAGATTTAAGTGTTGAAAAAGTACTTGAAATACCTATTTTAAGAAATTGGTTCAAAAGACAAAAAGATGAATACTATGTAGTTAGCCAAAAAGAACACATCATAGATTGTAAATATACAAAAGGAAAGGCACAAATACCTATACTAAATAAGAGGATAATAAATAAAGAAATACATGATTTAAAAGCTAAAACACCCATAAAATACGTACACTTAGGAGGAACAGAAATATTGATAAAAGCTTGTTTTAGAGAAGGAATAGATAAACCTATTGAAATATATTTAGCAGATGATAGAATTATATACCCTATAGAAAAAAGCGTAATTAGTGCTGTAAAAGGAAACTTAATATACCAAAAATTTAAATTTATAATAAGTGTCAACTACTCAGTAGCACTAACAGATAGAAATATAGATAAATCATTAGTTCTATATTGGAAAATGTCTGGAATAGAACTAGCACCATGCAGTAAAATATTTACAGCAAGATGTAAAAACTTATATATACTAACAACAAAACATAAAGTAGCGGCAAGGAATAAAATTGATAAAATAAAAATAGAAAATCCTTTTGAAAGAATAATTACTATAATAGACAACAATGACTATAGCTACAAAGAAATTGACATAGAAGAAGATTTAGAAATTGTAAAAGAGAGATTGAGTACTTCAAGTGTACCAAATACATTAACTAGAACTACCTCATCAAGAATGAGCACATCTAAAAGGAACTATGAAATCTCGCAAAATTTATTAAATACAGAAGAGATAACACAATACCACTATAGTAACAGGAATAATAGACCAAAGAAAATATAAAATTTTAATAAACACAGGACAAGAAGAGAATTATATAACGAGAGAATTAGTATTAGAAACAGAAATTATAAAAACAGGACACTTATGCCCCGGATTACCTAGTGAGATAGAAACCACAAACGAAGAAATAAAAGAAATAATTATAGGAGGAATACCATTAGTAATACCATTTAAAATCTACCAAGGAAGCCAGAATATTACCCTAGGAATAAAATGGTTAGAAAAAGTTAAACCATATAATATAGAGAATGAACAATTAATAATAACTTACAAAAATAAGAAAATAATTATCAAAAGAACAAAATGAATAGTGAAAATATATATACTTTGCAAAATTATAGTAGAAGAATACCACAACAGATATTATACCCCCATGATAGATACAGGAGCAGAAGCAAATATATGTAAATATAATTGTTTACCAGAAGATAAATGGGAAAAATTAAAAACACCTATGGTAGTGACAGGATTTAATAATGAAGGTAGTATGATTACACATAAAGCAAAAAATATAAAAATACAAATATGGGATAAAATACTAACAATAAAAGAAATGTACAATTTTGAATTTACAACAAAAGATATGTTATTAGGAATGCCGTTTTTAGAAATTATTAGTAGCCGAAGTGTTGGCCGGCTAATTCGGGAAAAAACTTTCACATGTGCATAGGAAGACTAGAACATGTTTAATAAGCCTTAGTCGACCTCCGGAGGTCCCTTAGTCCCGTACCAGCTGTCGGTCTATCTCATATTCGCAGAAGAAGGAACTTGCTTGATGAGATTTTACCCACATATTATAACAAAAACACATTGGTGGTTTACTACACCATGCGGAAATAAAATAAGAGCAAAAAGAGCAAATAACAAGCAACGTAAACCCACAGAATGGATAAAAGGAAGTGAAAAAATAAACCAGGAAATGGAAAATATAAGTAAAAATCAAATAACACAATTAGAAATTATCATATTTACAATAGATAAAGTTAAAATAATTAACGAACAACTAGAATTATTATATAGTGAAAATCCATTACAAGGATGGGAAAAACATAAGATGAAAGTAAAAATTGAATTAATAGATGAAAATAGTATAATAACACAAAAACCATTTAAATATAATTTTGATGATTTAAAAAAATTTAAAATGCATATAGATGAACAATTGAAGAATAATTATATACAAGAAAGCAATAGTAAACATACAAGTCCGGCATTTATAGTTAATAAACACAGTGAACAAAAACGAGGTAAAAATAGAATGGTCATAGATTATCGCAACTTGAATGCTAAAACTAAAACATATAATTACCCAATACCATATAAGATACTAAAAATAAGACAGATACAAGGATATAATTATTTCAGTAAATTCGATTGTAAAGCAGGATTTTATCACTTGAAACTAGAAGAAGAATCTAAACAACTAACAGCATTTACTGTACCACAAGGATTTTATGAATGGAATGTTCTACCATTTGGATATAAAAATGCACCAGGTAGATATCAACATTTTATGGACAATTATTTTAATCAATTAGAAAATTGCATTGTCTATATAGATGATATATTATTATATTCAAAAACACAAGATGAACATATCAGGTTATTAGAAAAATTTATACACATAATTAAACATTCTGGCATAAGCCTAAGTAAAAAGAAAGCAGAAATTATGAAACCTCAGATAGAATTTCTAGGAATACAAATAGATTAAAATGGGATAAAGATGCAAACCCACATAGTACAAAAAATAATCACCCTTGATGAAAATATAGATACAAAAAAGAAATTACAATCCTTCCTAGGATTAGTAAACCAAGTAAGAGAATACATACCAAAATTAGCAGAACATTTAAAATCATTACACAAAAAACTTAAGAAAGATGTCAAATATCATTTCGACAATAAAGATAAAGAACATATAAGACATATCAAAAACTAATGTAAGAAACTACCAAAACTATTTTCCCAATGAAAATAAATCATTTACTTATATTGTTGAAACGGATTCAAGCAATCACAGTTATGGAGGAGTCCTAAAATATAAATATGACAAAGAAAAAATAGAAAACCATTGCAGATACCACTCAGGATCCTATGCAGAAGCACAAATAAAATGGGAAATAAATAGAAAAGAATTGTTTGCACTATATAAATGTTTATTAGCATTTGAACCATATATTGTTTACAATAAATTTATTGTGAGAACAGACAATACACAGGTAAAGTGGTGGATAACCAAAAAGGTATAAGATTCAGTTACAACAAAAGAAATAAGGAGATTAGTATTGAATATATTAAATTTTACATTTACAATTGAAGTAATCAAGACTGACAAAAATCTCATTGCAAATTACCTCTCCAGAGAAAGATACAATGGAAAAAATACTAGCTACAATGACAATACTTTGTCAGAAAATGGAAAAAATAGAAAGCGAAGTACAAATACTAAAAAACACAGTTAACAGTCAGCAGCATGACTCAAAACATGCGGAGCTAAGTCAGCAGCATGACTCAAAACATGCGGAGCTAGAAGATGACGTTGGGAAACACCTTAAAACCCATAACAAAACGATATATGCAGCTGCAGGTAGCACATCTACAGGAGGATCAACTACAAAAAAGGAAGATGGTAAGACAAAATACACAAATAAAAATATGAACAAGCTATTTTCCAAACCATACCTTCCAGAAAATACCCAAAAAGACATATTTGTACCCCCACAAGTAAATACCTACAAAACAAGTTTGGACTCACATAAACAAATATATAACCATATCACCAGGACGTATATAGAAAATATACACAAAATACAAACCTTTTTGAATCTAAACCCCAGAGCTAAAAATACCCAAAATCCAAATGAAAATTATATAACCCAACACTTACAGGGATGTAATAAACTTATAGCACAACCAGGTACTAATTCAAATCTAGTAGCAACTTGCTACAATTATGGACTTTTGAGTATAGTATATACGACAACAGGAGAAGAAGTAACTAAGATACAAGAACTACACAAAGCATTTCTACATTATAAAAGAATAACTAAAGGAACTTTATTTTTTATAAAGTTTTACTCAGCAACTGCAGAGATACTATACGGCGAAATTAAACCTATAATACAAGTTATCAAAATAGGTTTAACCAAAGAAATGATAATCCCGGAAAAAATAGAAGTACAAGAAGAAATACAAAGAGTAAATATCCCAGAATTCTATGCAAATAAAAGGACTATTGGGATAGCTACCATTTTGAATGAATTATCAAACAATTATCTAAATGAAAATGCAATTTGGAGCTACTACAATCGAGACCAGACGATGATATACTCCAATTGCAGAGAGCTAAAAACAGCAGATATGGAAGAACTACGCCAATGGATATTAAGCTTGCTGAAGCCAGAACAGCCACCTACCACAAGAGCTATCAGAAAAATTTTATTTCACCAAATCTGATGACTAGATACTGTAAATTAGTAGGCCAAAAATACCCAGATCACGTATGCACAAAATGTGATGGAGAAGACAACTATATCCCAAAAGTACAGCTAGAATAAAAAGTAAAGGTCATTATGTAAAGATATAAAATTATGAATAGTAGTATGTCGGCCATATGTAAAAGTAAAGGCCATTATGTAAAGATATCAAGTATGTCGGCCATATGTAAAAGTAAAGGCCATTATGTAATTATGTAAAAGTCTTTTGTTTTCTAGTGTCGGCCACTTGGCCAAAGGAGTAAGTTTTCTCTTGTATAAAAGGAGGGCATTCCTTCATGATAAAATAAGCCTTTCCCAATCAACTCTCTCTTCTTCTTAATTCCGCTTCCACATTCAAATTGGTATCAGAGAATTCTTATTTACTAGAAGATGATGTTAATTACAAGATATTAATACTCTATATATTGAAAGGTCTTAATACTGATATAAAAAGAACAATTTATGAAAAATTATTGATATACGAGATAATCGAAGAAACAATCCAAGGTTGGGCAGAATTAATTATACCAGATGATTTTGACATAGATTTATATGATGATCTAGAATTACTCATAGATCAATGATAGATTATTTATACTTACAATTCTGGAAGGAAACTAAAGAAGAAATAGAACTACTTGAAAAATTACTAATTGAAAATTTATACAAATATTTGAGAACCAGAGAAAGTAAATATGTAGAATATATTGCAAGCAACGCTAATGAAATACAACGATTAAATCTAATTAAAAAAGAATATTATGAAAATATATTTTATTCTTAAAACCATGAAGAATAATCCAACATCAAATAAAGTAACTACCATAACAAAAACTAAGATAGAAAGAAAAGTACGAAAGACACAGAAAAAGTTAAAAACCTTATACATAGAATATGAACTATTACAACTTACTAAAACAAATACTAGCAAAACAAACCTTTTGATAAATATAATTTCTAAAACAGAATATAAATATGT
>NC_028644.1:4655678-4659280 GCF_001406875.1 Solanum pennellii | reverse complement strand
TCTAGCTTGGACTGGGTCTTCTTCTTCAAGTCTTGATGCCTTGAACTTCCGGCATGGACTAGCTTTTAGTTATTTTTGTTCTTAGACATTCTTAGTTTAGTAATTTGAGATAGATGTTCTTGTGATGATGACTTCCAGATTTTGGGGAATTAATAGATGTTGATTTGTTTTATTTAATGAGTTTAAGTCTTCCGCATTATTTTCTGTTGATATATGTTAAAATGATAAGGGTTAGATTGGTTGGTTCGCTCACATAGGAGGGAAATTGTGGGTGCCAGTCGCGGCCCCGATTTTGGGTCGTGACAAAAATTATATTTGATAATACAATCTTTGAACAAATAAAAGGAAAAGAATTAGATTTAAGTGTTGAAAAAGTACTTGAAATACCAACTTTAAGAAATTGGTTCAAAAGACAAAAAGATGAATACTATGTAGTTAGCCAAAAAGAACACATCATAGATTGTAAATATACAAAAGGAAAGGCACAAATACCTATACTAAATAAGAGGATAATAAATAAAGAAATACAAGATATAAAAGCTAAAACACCCATAAAATACGTACACTTAGGAGGAACATAAATATTGATAAAAGCTTGTTTTAGAGAAGGAATAGATACACCTATTGAAATATATTTAGCAGATGATAGAATTATATACCCTATAGAAAAAAACGTAATTAGTGCAGTAAAAGGAAACTTAATATACCAAAAATTTAAATTTATAATAAGTGCCAACTACTCAGTAGAATTAACAGATAGGAATTAACACAACTTTCCTCTTCCTTTGCAATCAATTTAGAACAGCTTGTTGTTTCTCTTTGTATCTTTTTGTGCCTCTGCCTAAATCTGTACACAACAGATTGTTGGCCTTTTGCTTCATCCAACTGATCTTCAGCATCTGATTTTTCATTCGTAACGATTTCTGTCTCTCTTTTTTTGGGATGAGACATGTTTTGAGGATGGTGAATTAGCAATTGAAGAAGAAATTTGAGCAGACAATAAACCAGAACAATAGTTGGTAGCAATATAGAAAGGCCTAGTAAATAACTGAATTCCAAATTGTTATCATCAAATCGTAAACATAGCATCTTCTTGTCGTCCGGCATAAATTGATATTACTTCTTGATTATTGTTCTTCAAAAATTGATCATAATTTTTGAAATAGCATAGGACAAGTGAAATTATTGAAAAAGCAAAAAGCTAAAGAAGACAATAATTCAAAAGTGAAAAACGAAAAAAAGTAGAGAAAACAAAGAAAGATAATTATTCTATAGTAACTTGCCTTTTGCAAAGAAAATAAGCTGTTGAACTTTGTTTAGAAAGGATGTCCATTTCAAATCCTACTAGTCAATTAATTTTGTTTTGAAAATGACCAGTTTTAACCTTTCTTCACTTATCTTTCAATAATTCACCGGCTAAAATGATTGAGTATTTTAGATAAAACCTTCTAAAACAGTAATACATTGTTTGTGGTTTTATCTAACAACAATGATCTTTTAAGTTTGATAGTGTACAAGTAGACACTTTAACACCCCTAAAGTGGTATATTTTTATGACTACTCATGAGCATTATTATATTACTAGTTTCTGATAACCTGCATTGCACGTTTTTCCCTTACCATTATTATCATTTTTTTTATTTAAAAGTGAGTTATAAGATATAAAATATTGAAATTAACAATATTAATTTTACTATTTATTTTTTATTCATTAAAATAAATCATAAAATAGAATGGTGCATTTGCTATCAAACAAACCAGAAATATGTGAAAACTGGCGGTAAAATATGCCAATGAATTCCTGATTGAAAAATAATAATAAATGTATCGAATGTCTTTAAGGAAATAACAAAGATGTGAGACAAATTTATCAAAAATATAAATTTCAATACACATTTTGATTACTACAACAAGATCCTAAAATATGTACCAAACAAATGACTTATTTTTCTATAAAGCACCTAAACATCGAAGCTTAACGACAATATGATAAGATTGCCTTGAGAATGCAATTACTTGTGATACGTCCACGGGTCTACATATGAGTATATTTTATTGTATTCATATAAAATATAGCATTATTTGTGTTAGTGTTTGATGATATGATGTTTCAGTATTCATGAAAAATTCATCACTCTATTCAAATAGTAAAAATAATTAACATCTTTTAGTTTTCAAAATTAACTTTTGATAAAAAGAAAATAAATTAACAAAATAAGAAAAACAGACGAACCAATAATAACATTATAAACATTTTTGTGATGAGTTATATATAATTTGATGGAAAAAATATTACAAATTCAAAATAAAGAGAAAATAATATCTAAGACATAGGAAGATTAAAAATATGTTATCTAACTAAGATCTTAATCTTCAATCACCCAAAAATTAAATAGGAGAAGGAAAGATTCTTATAAGAGAAATGATGATATATACAATTTAAAAGCCTATATGTGAAATTAAAAGATTAAATATATTGCATAAAAAATATTATAGCTGCGAAAAATACCATGTGTGATTCTCAAAGGTAAAATTATTTTACTATTACATGTAAATTATACACTTTCATCATATTTATTGTTGAAATTTCACATTTTCAAAAATGAAAAACAAGCTAAGAAAAAAAAAGTAAAAATGGGAAACGGAACAAATAAAGATTAATAAAATAGAGTCAATAAATAAATTCTACATTTTGAATATTGTTTTTTTCCACTTAAAAACAGGTAATAAATCAGTGCCGGTATGACATGTCATGTTTCAGATTAAAATTAAATTGAATAAATCTTCGTTTCTTGTAATATTGTGCTTGTTAATATTATTTTATTACTTGTTATTTAGTGTTTATTATTATGTTTTTTTGCAATTTTGGGTGGAAGCGTTAAAGAGGAATAATTGTAGAGAGAAGAGAGTAGTGGAAGACTGATGTTTTATTTATGAAGGCAAATGCCTCTTATATACACATACATAATGACCTTTCATCTTTGCTAAAAGACGATTGGCCTTTACTATTTACACAGTTACTTGACCTTTACTATTTACACAGTAACTTGACTCTTACTATTTACACTGACACTATTTACTTTACGACTTTTTTACAAGAAAACAAAATAAACTTTGGCCAAATGGCCGACATACTATATTCTATTTTATTTAATGGCCTTTACATTTTTATATATGGCCGACAATGATTATGACTAATTTGTACACATATCTTTATGTCTTATCTTCTTCTCCTTAGTTTACTCCAGTTGTACTCCCGGGACATAGTTATCTTCGCCATTGCATTTTGAACATAGATGGTCTGGATACTTTTGTCCGATCAGTTTGCAATATCTGGTCATCAAATCTTGAGAAATGAAATTTTTCCTGATAGCCCTTGTTGTAGGTATTTGTTCTGGTTTCAGTAGACTTAATATCCATTGTCGTACTTCTTCCATATCTGCTACTCTTATATCTTTACAATTGGAGTATATCATTGTTTGATCTCTGTTGTAATAACTCCAAATTGCATTTTCATTTAGGTAATTGTTTGATAACTCATTTAATATAGTAGCTATCCCAATAGTTCTTTTGTTTGCATAAAAATTTGGGATATCCACCTT
>NC_028644.1:4593800-4651501 GCF_001406875.1 Solanum pennellii | reverse complement strand
TTTGCCTACCGGTTTCAACTTTAGGATGGCATAGTCTGGGCATACTTGTTCATAGAATATTTCTGTAGCAAACCTTCTAAAGATGCTTATTATAACATTATTAGAACATGATAAATAATTATAATTAACAAGAGATTTTCAGGAATAAATTTGTTTAGCTACTCATAAATTTAAGAGTGTATACCTGTTTTTGTAGATTTGTAGCTCCAGAATTTTCCATAGTTATTATTTAACTAGCTAGCTCTGATACCAATTTTGGGTGGAAGCGTTAAAGAGGAATAATTGTAGAGAGAAGAGAGTAGTGGAAGACTGATGTTTTATTTATGAAGGCAAATGCCTCTTATATACACATACATAATGACCTTTCATCTTTGCTAAAAGACGATTGGCCTTTACTATTTACACAGTTACTTGACCTTTACTATTTACACAGTAACTTGACTCTTACTATTTACACTGACACTATTTACTTTACGACTTTTTTACAAGAAAACAAAATAAACTTTGGCCAAATGGCCGACATACTATATTCTATTTTATTTAATGGCCTTTACATTTTTATATATGGCCTCTTAACTAAATCTACGTTATAAAAGTACTCGAATAAATCTATATACCTTGAATTCCAATAACACTTCAAATTGTATCACAAATTAATCTCAAAAGACATATTCTACAATAGAAGGGGGGAGGGGAGGGGGGTGGGGTTTAGAAGAGAACAACAAGGAAATAGGCCAGTTCGCTGCATGCACCACACTTCATATGTTCTTCATGATTGTCTTAGAGTCTTCAATTTCTTAACTAAAATGGTGTTCCTATATCTTACATGCCTTTTTGAATGTATATGAAAATGGAATGGTTTACTTAAAGATGAAACATAGTTTCTTTATTTACCTGAAGAAAGTCAAAGATCTATTACTTTCAATTGCCTTTTCACTTACCCTATTCATGGTTATTTAAGTGTAAGTATAACTGTTGTCTTTTCAATTATTCTAATTATTGTAATTGAAATGTGAATTAATTTTTCAGGTAATTAAAAGTTTAAATATTATGCTTTTATTTTCATCTAATGTTATATATATTCAAATAATGTTCAAGTGAAGGGCAAATTCGTAATTCAACTTTGAGCTAAGGAGCTTCCCACTTATAATATAATATGATTTTGAGAAAAATATTAAGCACTGAGTTAGATAAGGGTTAAATAATTCAAACCTCATAACTACACCGCCAACTTAGGATATGTTGGTTCTTTTGAGCATTTTAATATTTGTTTATTATTATTAAAATTGTCTCACATAATTTTGTCATTAGTTGAATAGCCATTCTGCCACAATTAACATGGAATAGAGGACATGCACTTGTGCCTAATTTCTTAGTGGTCAATTAATGACCATAGGTATTATGCACTTTGCTTTCTGTTGAACGATGCAGTGAACATTAGGATAGTCAAAGTGTAACACTTGGTGCATTTATTGTCCTCACCTTTATTTCACTCTTTCATTCCTCCATTATACTTTGTAACTCCTAAGGTCATTATCTTCATTATTTACTATCCCATTATCTTTCTATTCATTGCTAGAAAGACTTTTTGTAGTATAAATAGGAGTGCTCTTCATTTGGTGTTAGACACAACACACACGAAAAAAATATATAGTGAAAGAGTTAGTCAAAAAGAAAGTTCTAATTAGTTGAAAGGAGGTGTTCTTATTGTGGAGCTTTGAACTAAACACAATTAAGAATTACGCTAGGGTTTTTAGAGAAAGAACTCAAGAGGATAAAAGTCAAGTATTCTTGGAGATTTCATACGGAATCGAAGTCATTTCGCCAAGGGTTGACCCCTAAAGGGGTATGTGAGACTTTTATAGCGTTGGGTTTGTTCACTCACGCGTCAATCATGTTTAGTTCAGCGAAATTCGTTCTAGAAAGTTGAAAGCTAATGATTATGAATTGGGTTCTTGAATATTGACTTTCGTTCTTGAGTTAAGTTGGGATTGTTTAGTTATTGAGGAAATCGTGTTGATTTTAGTGTCGTTTATGGATTGATTCTCGTGTACATATACTGGGTATCTGAATCTACAGATAATTTGAGAAAAAGAATCGAATTTAGGCGAATTGGAGTTAGAAAACGAAGAAGGAAAAATTCAGGCAAATCTGGGTACTAGACCTATTCCTCAGGATGGAATTTTTTTCTCCATTTCGCAGAGTGGTTACGGACCCTTCTACCTCAAAATTTATTTTGCGACCAAACATTAAAATGTATCTCCGCATTGCAGACTTGCTTCTAGACAGTGATTTCTTGATCATTTTTCATGTTTAACTAACTAAAAGTAGTCCTAAACATCATACGATCTTTTCTATCACAAATCACAACCTTAAATTTATAATTTCATATACAAGGAAAGTTAGGAGTCAAGTCAAGAGAAGTTTATTGAGTTTTTCAAAGGCTTTTTACAAATGGTTTAACTAGGTTTAAAGACTTGATTTTTGAGTTGAGTCAAGAGTAAAGATTGAAGTTCATTTCTTCAAAAGAGTATATCGAAACTATGTATTATCAAAGATTAAATGTTTCATATTTAAACAAGAAAGAAAACTTTAATTTCCAAAAGAGTGTTTGAGCTAAAAGAGTAAATGCTTTCACAATTAAGCAAGAGAGGAAACTTTGATTTCCAAGAAAGCCTTTTGAGCTAAGTTTTGAGCAATTATCTCAAATCACACAAAGAGTTGTGTTTTTAAACTTATGAGCTAGTATTATATTTTGAAAGTAGTATTAGCACCGATATGGAGGAGAGTTCAGAAAACTCCCACCCCATAAATCATGTAGTCCTTAGTGCTTTTTAGCATAGACTAGTGGATCAACTTAGTAGTTAGGTTATATGCCCTTGGCAAGTTATAGAACGATCCTGGCTATGTTGTATCATCACATTGATCTAAAGTAATGATTGTCGGTAGAGAAACTCCAACAAAATTATTTTGTATTATTACATAGACAAAGTTAATTGTATTTTTATATGCATCCGGAGTTAATATTGCATTTACCAGTACATTGAGTGGTTATCCATGTTTTAAAGCATTTTTTTATATTGCACTTATTTATACTGCTTTATATTGAAATGAGTTCAGTTGACTACAAGAAAAATGATTTTTAACGAAGGAAAATTTGGTCGCTAAAACTCATAAGTCAGTCGCTAAAAGTCAATTACAACCGAAAAAAACCCAGACGTCACCGGTCGTTAAAGGCTCCGTCGTTAAAAGTACACGACCAAATGAATAAGAATCTTTAACGACGACAAAAACCGGTCATTAAAGTACCTTTTTAGTGGTCGGATTTTATGTTTGCTAATTGGAATTTTGGCTGATGCAAACCTGTAACGACTGCAAGATTGGTCGTTATAAATACTTTTGACAAGAAGTATGTGATCATTGGATACTTTATCCCTCTAAAATTTACATGGTTATCATTGTAAAAGCATACAAAAAACTAAATACATCTCTCAAAGTGATTATCATACAAACAGAACCAAAACCAGAACATACAAAAGAATCAATATGAATATACAATATTATATTATAGTTACTTACAAAAGGTCTAAAGCATCAAATTATATTCGTCAATTCCATGAAAAAAAAATGTAGAATGTGCAGGCAGAATACCTTTAAATGGCTCCTTATGAAAGAAAAAAAATAGGTTTTTCTCATCCTTTGAACTTATTCTTTAACATTTCGATTGCTTCAACTTGTTCTACATTTTCTCAAAGACGAATTCTTCAAAACATCAATCTGTATATCTTTTAAATGAACTAATTAATGTCAGTTGAGTAATAAAACTCATTGTAGCTAGTACTGTTTTTCTAGTTTCCTTGTGCAACGCAAGAAACAAAAGATACTATTATGAAAATGATTTACAAGTAGTCCAGATTACATTACCTATTGAGATGCAGAAAGAAAAAAATAGAGCGACCGAATTCCCTAAAAAACGGGAACCTTTTAAAGTTAGATATCAATATCACTGTCATATAAAGGCTTAATTGTCCAGGAGGTAACTGAAGAAGCCTAACCTCTTTCTTGAAATTCTAGAACCAGGTGTTATAATCTTGGTGTTTTGATGATCCTCACAAATGCAGGGACCTGGTTCCTGACAGAGTGCTCTCGTCCAGATACAAATGGGGTACAGTCATAAAAGCTGTATGTTTCAGTATCTCAGAAATGCAGGGACCTGGTACCAGGCAGAGTTTCCTCCATCAGATACATAATTGGTTACATCTGTAAAGCTGTCATGTAAGAGGTTGGTAAGGCGTCAGTGTACTACACCAATCAGAATGGAGGAGGGTGTTTGTCCAACGGATAATAACTCTGTATGTTTGATACTTTTAGCATGACAAACACCATATTATATTCATTCATCCAAAGAAGGAAGTCAGCCAGCAAGCCTTTTCAAGAACTCATATAGAAGTTTGCAAGGGACCTGGTTCCCGCAAGCAAGGGACCTGGTACCCGCAAGACTGCGACGTGAAAAGGACGAAAAGACAGCTGCCAGAAAAACTGTCATCTCTGATACGGTAGGTGCATATCTTTTCCAACAGCAGGCCTTCAGCCAATGGGATGACTTCAACGAATTTGTGGGAAATTATATTATCTCTTTCCAACAAACACAAATTCAAGACTTGGCAAATTAAACTTGGATTTTCTCTGAAAATTCACAAGCTTGAACAGAAGGCCATCTTCAAGGAAGAACATTGCTCAACTCAACAGAAGGACCTGATAGAGTAAAGAAGAATCTTTGTTGTATTTAGAGCTTTGTGTCTATGTACTTACATTGTAAATCTGTTCCTAATCTATAAAGGATTCAGATATTTGTTTTGGGTTTGTAAAAGTCTAAATCAGTTAAGGCTAACTGATTTAGTGGGCAACATTGGTTTGTTGCTTAGTCAAATTCTAAGTCATCTAGAGTTAGGTGGTTTAGTGGGCGGTGTTGTATCCGCTTAGGCTCTTCAAGTAATAGGTAGATTACTTGATCGTGAGATTACTAACTTTTTCTCACATTGATTGTGACTGGGTTTCGCTTTTGCTTGAGAAGATTAGTGAAGACGGTTGTAAATCCTGTGCAACAGGTCGTGGTTTTACTCCTTTGAGCAAGGAGGTTTCCACGTAAACTGCTTGTGTTGTGTTTCTTATATTGTTTAATATTCCGCACTGTTCTTGCTGTGTCAAGGGACCTGGTTCGTTGACTGGTAGTGGTCGCACATATTCCAATAAGTGGTATCAGAGCAGGTGCTCTCTATCCGGTTAACACCAAGATAGAAGTTCCTGCGAGAAATGGCGTCACTACTAAATAAGCAAAGAAATTAGTCTCCCACAAGACCTCCACTGTTTGATAGTAAGCTCTATAAATATTGGAAGATTCGGATGAGAGACTATCTCATGGCTGAGGACAGTGAAGTATGAGGCGTCATATGTAAAGGTCCTTATGTGCCAACTATGGAGGTTAAAGATGGAGAGGTCACACGAGTCATTCCCAAAACTAGAAAACAATTTAATGACTGAGACAGACTATTAGTCCAGAAAAATCATAAAGCAAGGAAGCTATTGATGTGTGGCCTTAGTATAAATGAATACGATCTTATTTCACCTTGTGAATCAGCCAAGGAAATTTGGGATCTGTTAAAAACAACTTATGAGGGCACTGAGGAAATAAGGAAATCTAAGCTAGATCTCTTTTCTACTCAGTTTGAAGATTTCACCATGAATGATGGTGAACTCATTCATGAAGTGCGCACCAGATTCTCCAACATCACATATGAGCTCATGTTCCTTGAAGAACCTGTTCCTATTGTCAAGACTGCAGAAGGTAAAGACAAAGAAGGGGACCAGGTCTGTCCCAAGATAAGCAGAAGAGAAGTCTTCTTCGGGGCAGTAAAAAGAGAAATGGCTGCATGGGAAAAATCCTCAAGTGATTCAGATGATTCTGAAAACACAGATAATAGTTTTTTGGCAAAGTCAGACGAGGAAGATTCTGATGAAAAGGTAACTCTATCTTATTTCAAGCAAAAATTGAATACCTTTTCTACTAGTAAGTTGAGAAAGTTGGATGTTGTATTACTTGATTTGATAAGTGAGATGAAAGATGAGAAGGATCTCGTAAACAACAACCTAGACATCTTTCAAGATGGAAAAATTGCTTTAGTTGCCCAAATATCTGATATTGAAAGTCAAATGGTTGTTCCAGAAACAGAAAATCTAGAAATAAAGGAAAAGATAAAAGGGGCGACTACTACAATTTTTAAAGGAAAGAATGAGGCTAGCAGATTGCAGCTGGACCTTGAAAATAAGCTGCATACTGCTGAAATGAAGATTAAAGTGGCTTTCGAGAGAAATCATGCATTGGAGAGGGACCTGGTCCGTGTAAAAGAGGAACTTGAAAATTCCCTCAAATGGACTAATTCCACTAAGATCCTTACAAATATACTCGATCAAGGAAACAACATAAAAGGAGATCTGAGCTGCAAAAGAGATTGTCCTGCGTTTAAAGATTGTGGAGAAAGTTCATCAAACTATTCCAAACCACGGAATAGGCTGAAGAAGGGACCTGGTCCTGTGTATGGCCAACAGAAGAACTTGCAGAAGAAGGGACCTGGTCTTGCTTCTGTTCCTAAGTTGAAAAATATCAGTCTGCCTCACTGGACAAAGAATTCTCTTATCACTCCTTTATCCGCTTACTAGGAACTTCAACTGAAGTGGATTCCCAAGGCTAACACGTGATATGACATTCTTGTGAGAGGAAGTGGCAACAACCAGTGTCGATTCATGAATGGTGGATGCTCAAATCACTGTACTTCCTCTCTCTCAAGGCACTTCAAAGTGGAGGTGTCTCATTTGGTGATGGCAAGAAAAGTCTCACTGAACTTAATGCTCGAGGTAAGAATGTTGAGGTATGACACAAGAGACGTCCTCATGTGTGTGTTGCTTTACTGCACAAACCTGTGTCGGGGAGCCTGGTCCCAGTCTGCATGAAAGGATATTTGCAGTGACAAAGGTTGTGACATATGTTTAGTAAGAAGCAGATCAGAATATCCTTCAGGTGAAACATTCATAATTTTAATCTTCCAAAGAACTTTTGGCTGAAGTGGTAAAAACTACATGTTGTGTGGCCATAATGATGATTTTGAGAAGTGATCTCAATATTGATGAAAGAATAATTGTGGTACACTCTTCCTCCAGCAAGGCTTATCAGGGGTATACTAAAAATGGTCATGTGTTTATTGATGAGTCTTTAGAAGTTGCAAGGAAAGAAGTTCCTGAGATAGAAGAGTTGCTTCAAAATCAGAGAGATAGTTTAAATAGTGAGCTAGCTGAAGAACATCCTCTTCATGAATTCAACAATCTCAAAGAAGATGATGCAGATGATGAACCTGATGAGGGACTTGGTCCTCTAGACAGTTTTGAACAAAGATGATGCAGTTCAAACTGATAATGTGAATTTTGAAGGTGAGAATGAAGAAGCTAATCAAGCTCAGTTTGAAAGAAGCAAACTCTGATAGTCGGTTCCCCAACAAGCTGATCGGTTGTCCAAGTCTTCTCAACAATGTCCTCAAGAGAGGTAAAATTGTCAAAAACTCTTCTTTTTGAATTCAATATGCAAGGAACTGCTGATCATTCAGGTACATATTGATGATATAATCTTTGAGGCAATCTTTGAGGTGTTGTGTGAATATCTTATTTCTATTTCACTCATTGAAAGTGAGTGTTGAAATAAGCATAATGGAAGAATTAAATTTCTTCTTAGAGCTACAGATTTAGCACACCTTGAAAGGTACCCTCGGTTGTCTAGAAAAGCACATTAATGAGCTATTCAAATGGCGTAAAATATTTGAAGTTAAGACAATGATAAAGAGGGATAATGTCATCATGAAGCTTTGTAAGTAGGAAGATCAAGTGGACTGAAGCTCTAAGCACGGACTAGTCGAATACTCTCATAGGAGCTTAGCTACAGAGAAAAAGATAGCACAACATTCAGGGGTCATTGATGTCTGATCAAAGAAAGAACCTGGTAACAGTTCAAAGAAGCTGCTGAAAGAGTTTCATATTTTGGGTTTATAGACAATTCATACTTTCCTGGGCACTAACTAGAAGCTGGATGCTGATCAATCGGGTTCAAAGACTCTACACATGTACAAAGGAAAATATTTTGAAGGCTGCTGAGAAAATCTTAAGTCATCTGAAGAATATAGAGGACCTGGTCCTATTCTGTCCATCGAGAGACTTTTTGATTTGTAGTACATGGTGTTGTTGATTATGCTAAGTATCAAGCTGATAGATTGAGTACCTCAAAAGTGGATTATGTTATGCGCTGATCTTTCACTCATGTGGAATTAAAAGGCAAGATTCAATTGCTCTTTCATCAATTGAGGTAATAAATATAGCAAGTGCAGCTTGATGGGGTCAAAACTTTTGTGGATCAGGAAACATCTTGAAGCTCATAAAATCTGGCTGAATTAATCAAGATGATGATGGAAATGCTAAAACCTTCTTGAATGGATCCTACCTGAAGCAATCAACTCTTTTAATGACTATGAAAAGGAAGCAGGTATCCTTGCTTTTCGGTTATGTATATTTTAGCAAATTCAGTTTCATACCTTTTGTAGGTATACACACATGGAAAAGGGGATGAAGAAAAAGGGAGGTCAGGATAGATCTAGGCAATGACATTCAAACTACAGAGGGGCAAACACTACTCAACCGCCCACGTGTGTGTTGTGTTCCTCTGCACTTGGTTTTGTAAGTTCAAGTTCACTTGAAATGGCATGTTGTCAAGTTGTTGCTTGTTTGCATACTGTGATTATATCAAATAAAGAAAAAAACATATACTGTAACTTTAGTCAATTTAAACTTTCTTTATAAAATTTGTATTTCTAAAAGCTAGTGGGATTTATAAGATAAAAGTAATACAAGAGTCAGAATAATAGATCAAAATTAGTTCTAAATGTACCAAAACATATACTCCAATTCAGATTTTCTACAAAATTGTACTCCATAAACTTTACAATGAAGTCTTAAAACAGTATCCAGTATCAAAAAAAAATACACGAGATGACATGCTACCAGAGAAGAAAGAACTTGATATTTTTATAATTTGAGAATAAATTCTTATTGAGCCAGCCAAGTATACATACATCTGGCTACAATTTGAAAACTAGAAGAATATCAAAAAAAAAAGAAATTGAACGTTTGAACCTTGGGCGCACTAAAAGGTCTCCGATTGAATTTTAATCGAATATCCATAAACAACTACATATGATCAAATCACAAAAAAAGAACATATATTTGTGATAAAAAACCAATAGAACAATGATTAGCTAACAGCAGAAAGAGTTTTGCTTGTTCATACCCGATGAACAATGGTAAAGAAATTGACCATCAATAACAAAATATCGAGGAAATTTATGAAAAGTTAAAACTAAAACTTGGGTAGAGATTTTTTTCTTCAGAATCGAAATTGAAAATTTAAAACAAACGGAGAACGAAGCTTTTCTTTACTCCAGGAGGACAAACCCTTAAAATGGTGATCACAATTATTATGATTCCTCACACTTGTTCCTCGTTTACATGTAAAAGAAACTGACATTATGGAAACAAATATTGCTACGATTTTGCCTTTTATTTTCTCATGGGAGTATAAGGGGGTGAGTAGGGTATTGTGGGAAAATGAGACGGGAAAAGCTTGTAATATATTTATTTTATTAATAATTTAGTTGTATTGATGGAATATTATTGTCTTTAACGACTGGATATCATCCCCTCGTTAAAATTAAATAAATGCCTTTTTACGACCACCGAAAATTGTGGGCGCTATAAGTCACTTATAACGTCCGAATCCATATACCTTCGTAAAGAAATGGTCGTTATAAGTTAAGTTTCTTGTATATCAGTTCCTTTCAAACTTATGTCTTGTTTTAGTATTCCCCTCGCATTCTCGTACATTCAATGTACTGATGTCATTTGGTCTGCATCGTTTTATGATGCAAATACGTGTAATCAGGATCAGCATCAAACGCATTGTTTATTCTAGTTGAGTTTTATATTTGTTGGTGAGCCTCCTTGCTTCCGAAGGACCCCTTTTTATTGCTTTATTAGCCAGTTCATTAGAATGTCGTAAATTTTGTCTCGGTGTCCATCTAAGTTGTTAGAGGCTTCATCGACAGTTGGTTTGTTCATTTGTCATTATCTTGTTATTAGCTTATGTTGAATCTTGTATTGCCATCTTGGCTAGTTGAATGTTCTTTCAAGACATTCTAAGTTATTTTATGAGTTTATCTTTTGAAACTATTTTCCTGTTATTTAAGTCTTCTACTATGAGTTGAGCTAGAACAAGGGCTCGCTTGGAGCCAAGGATGGTTCTCGAGTGTCAATTCCGTCCTGGATGTAGGCTCGGGGCATGACATAAACCAAGCATGAAAAACAAAATCTCAAGAACACTCTTAAAGAATTCAAATCATTCAACCTCAAGAACAAAATAACGGGTGAATTTATATGATTGGCATATGGATGAATGAACCCAACACTATGAAAACTTACATACCTCGACTTGGCGAAACTAATTCTTGATTCACAAGAAATCTTGACCGTTCTTCCGTTTCTGCTCTTGAACTCTCCTCTAAAACCCCATGTGTAATTTAGGATTATGAAAAATGACCCAAATCAGTTTAGACCCGTAAAATATTACAAAAAAAACATTTAAAGCTGATGGGGTAATGAAAAGACCAAAATACCCCTCATTAATTGGGGTAAATTCTCTTAAATGTGTAGATTGACTTCAAACGGGCATATCTCCCTCATTCGAACTCGAAATTTAGTAAACTCGGTGGAGTTGGAAAGAGGATTCAATATCATTTGATATCTTATGGGTCATCTAACACATCTTGTGCTGAATGTTATGGTCATTTGAAGGTGACCCAAAATTCACAACTTAAGCATCACAACTTAAGCATAACTTGTCAAATTCTCGATTTGACTCTTTCCAAATTAGTTCTTTCTAAAAATATTTTGTTCTACGACCAAGGTGTTATATCATCGTCGTCGTCGTCATCATCATTGTCATTGTTATTGTTATTGTCATTGTTGGTGTATGGTATTGTTATTGTTGTTGTTGTTGTTGTTTTTGTTGTTGTTGTTATTGTTACTGTTGTTGTTGTTATTGTTATTGATGTTGTTATTATTATTGATATTGTTGTTATTGATGTTAGTAATTATAATTGTTGTTGTTGTTGTTGCTATTGCTGTTGTTGTTGTTGTTGCTATTGCTGTTGTTGTTGTTGTTGTTGTTGCTATTGTTATTGTTGTTGTTGCTGTTGCTGTTGTTGTTCGTAGTGATGGTGATGGTGATGGTGCTGCTGTTGCTACCGCCTTCGTTGTTGTGATTGTTGTGGTTATTGTTGTTGTAGTTGTGACTATATTATTATGTCTATGAAGGTAATATATTCAGCAACAAGATGAAAGTAGTGATAACATTATTATGTCTAAGAAGGTGATATTTTTAGCTATGAGAGGAAAGTTTTGGCTACATATTCAAAATTGTCACTTATTTATTTATTTATTTAATGGTGAAACATTTTTTTTGGTATATAAAAGGACATTACAATGACAAAATTATGATTGTTCAACTTCACTTTAAAGATAATAGACATTGTCACTAATTAAACTAAGTAGTCAGTCACCAATATTAGTTTCCATTGTAGCTAGTGACAAAAACATACAATATACTATAAAAATCTTATATTTTATATGATAAACAAATTTATCACAAATACTATGCATTTAGAGATAGAAAAAAAATCATAGTTAATATTTGATATAGAAATTTGCCGCCAGGAATACTAGTAAAACTTAATATAATAATTTAGAAATCACCAAAGTTTTGACCTATAATTTAACAAATTGATATATTAGCCTGTTTGTTCAAACTCTTGGCATGTTAAAAATACTTATTTATAAAAAAATTTTAAATAAAAGTCTGAACAAGCTTTTAGAAAAAAAATAAACTTTTATTCAAAAGCTTTTCTCTTTTTTTTTGGGAAAAACACACTTTTAGAAGCATTTTTTAAATTTTAGTCAAAATCTTATGTTGCTCAAGATGTTTTAAAAATTTATTCGTGAACATTTATTGACCAAGTCTATGAGGCTGCCTAGTTTTAAAAAATTTCTCATCACAGACACTTACAAATTAAATGTACTCTTTTATTTTATTTTTTATAAACACTAAGCTAATAATTGGAGCTAGTATTAGATGGAAGCTTAAGTATATTTTTCCTTCAATTGCTTCTCAAGTATATTAATAATTAATGCACTCATACATTAATTATTTTAGAAAAGTTAGGCAAAAGACTAATTCTGTTTAGGCTCTAAACTAGTACAAGGTATATTGTATACTATAATAAACTACGATAATACATTATCCTAACATGGTACTACGATATTTAATGACAATTACTATTATTTTAGTCTCAATTTATATGACATAAACGACATATTTCCTTTTACAAATATTTAATTACACTATTAATATTTTACCTACGTTCGGCTTCACTTATTGGACAAATAAGTCTACAAAATTGTACTTTTCTATTTAAAATTAAATACATATATTTTAGGAAAGTCTGGTAACATCACAAAGTCTTCCTATATTTCTTAGGCGAAATTACTTGAGAGACCCTTATACTTGATTTGAATTCTCACCTAGATCATTCTACTCATAACTTTACCAAGTGAATACTTAAAGTTATTAAACAACGTTATTTAAAATTCCTCTGACCATTAATTAAACTTACATGATATTTATTTAGCTGAATTCACAGGGCCGACTCTTGCCTATAAAATTTAAGGCATTGGCCTTAGGCTCCCAATTTTTGGGATGGCTCAATTTTTTATAAATAAAAAATTATGTATCTTAACCCCATTAAAATAGAAGAAATTAAGGAAACATTATGTTGGATTCTTACATTTCTTTGTTAACACTCACATTATTTATCCTTTTAACTCCTTTTGCATTTTATTTCTTCAAATCTTTGATAGTTAGAGTAATACACTTTCAAAAATATGAATTAGTAATCGAAAAGTGTTGAACAAAGTGCATTACAATATTTTTTATTTCTTTGTTAATTTCATATTAAAATAGGTATATCAAGTTATCAACTTTTTGAATCAGATTATATGATTCTAACTCTTATCTTTAAAGTTTATCAACTCATTACTTATAAAATTACGTTAATAATTCATATAATAGTTGTCGATGTTTTTCAGTATTTAATTAATAAGATCTTACTTAAAAATAATAATTAAAAAAGTATTTAAAAGAAACATTTATATAAAAGATATCAAGTAGTAATTTACATCTAAAAATTTACAAAAACAAATAAATACAGATAAAGTTTATTTAGATTTTAGACCTTTAATAAAATTACTTTAGACCTCGAATTATGTTGAGCCACTCCTACTGAATCATATAAAATGCATGAATACATTCGTTTAAAAACGAGTAAATACAATAATTTTAATTTAAAATATTAAAATTAAAAAGAATTATATAAAACAATCAAAATATAAGAAAAAACATTCCATCCCCATCTACCATTAAAGTCATAGATGAATTATTATTTTGCAAAAGTTAGGCAAATAGACTTGTGATTAGGCTCTAAACTACAGTCTACAAGGTACACTGCACATACACTATGTATGATCATTGCTTTCAATTAGTTACCATATATATATATATATATATATATATATAAAATCCTTTCTTGGGGATATTTTCATTTTGAAGAAATTTAAATGATATAAAAACTTCTCAGCCTTTTAAAGAACGGAGGAAAATATTTTTAAAATAATGTTAGTCTATTTTCTCATGTTTCAAAACCATCTGAGACCTTTTCTCTACCAGAAAAATAAGTTTCTTAAAAATTATTATTTATTTAGTAAAAATTGAGAAAAATTAGATTTATCAAGTGACATTCCATACGAATTATCTGATACTCATCATCCACCCAACAGTTCCGGGGCCACATGTACTTAAAAGGGATATCCCTTCGTTGAAAAATTATATTGTATAGTTAGGTACTGGGGTGACTCGACATTGTTAAAAAAAGACATGTGGTCTTAGGCCCCCAAAATTTAAGCGGTCTCATTTTTAATAATAATAAGCTATAAGTTATTATTTTTTAACAAATATTGGATACTATTTGCAGAAAAAGTAAACTTCTCATAAAAATGAAGGAATTATTAGAACAAATTTGACACATTTGGAGTACTGTATCTCATGAAAAATAATTTAAAATAAGAATTGTTATATTATCAATTGAAAACTAGAAGAAATCAATTATATAATTTTTATTAACAATTCATGTTTAAAACCCCGTTTGATTTTTGCCTTAGGCCACTAATATGCTTGAGCGACTCCTGATTAGGTAAAAAACATATTTTATATTTCATATTAACATTCCATAACTTCTTCGTAAATTTAGTTCTTTATATATTGACATTCCTTAATAAAACTTCTGGCTCTGTCACTGTCATCCCACCCCCAACCCTAGCTCACCACCCCACATTGTATAACTCATTATGTTAATCTTAATAATATATGACTAGATTATATACAAATTCTTTGGAATAATATTTTTTATTTATTTATTTACCAAATAATATCATAAAATAACTAAGCACCCACTTATTTTTTCCCAAAAAAAAATTCCTTCAAACCAAACGCACCATATGTAAATAAATAGCACTTGCATTATTACACCATCTGGTGGGATTGCCTAACTTTGTAAGTATGTCAATATATATATAGACGATAGTGTATGTTCATATTATAAAATATAGTGTTGATCAATATTATTTAACTTGTTAATTCCCTAACACACTTGACTTTTATTATGTTCTCAGGTGGGACAATGGTGGCAACAAGATCCTTCACACTTGTTTTGTTACTACTTTGTTCATTATTGACCTTTTTATTAGCAAAGAGTGCACCTAATCAACAAAAGGACACATATAATTATGATGAATACTTTGTTGAGAAAACGATTGTTAAGAATGCTGTGTCTAAAGGAGCAGGTAAATTCTTTCACTTATACAACTCAAAGCCGATCGAGGTGAACTCAAAATTTTAAATTTATGATATTCTGAATTTTATAATTATAATTTCAATTGTTAATCATACTCAGACTTCTAGCTCCGCCTCTAACTCAAAGTCTAATCTATGTGCAAGAAATTCTACTTAGTGTAAGGTACAAGACAAAAATTATAAATAAAACAGAATTTCCAGGCTCATTGATTCTAGACTAATTATGAATCAAAAGATACAAAATTCTCCCTCCAAGCCGTGTATACGACTTTCGACAGAATTCTATATGTATCTATGAGATTAAGTATGAAATTTTGTTTACTCACTTTAAATTGAGTATTCCTTCCCTCCCTTTCCTGATAGAATTGGAAATTATGTATTTTACATATCCAAATGATTGAATATATATGTATATGACTTACTTTAGATTATAATTTTTTAAATGAAAATTAACTTGGTGCTCAATCAAACAATGTCACGTAAAATAAGACAGACGAAAATAATGTCACGTAAAATAAGACAGATGAAAACAATATCCTATTTTAAAAGTGTCTTCTAGTCTTGTGACCTCATTTCGATGCAGTCTGCTTAGATGGAAGCCCACCAGCATACTACTTGGATAGAGGATTTGGAGAAGGTGCTCAAAGCTGGATGATTCACCTCTCTGTAAGTTTCGGACGATTATATTAATGATCATTTATTTACTAACTCAGTCTATTTTAATAATATAATTCAAGCGGTTAAAATGAAAATTTGTCTAAGTTATATAAAAATATTCTTTGTAATAGTAATTTTTGTGGCTTACGTACCAAAATCAAACACTAGAAATAGCATTTTTTGTCACACCCTATAATTTGTTTCATTTTTTGGTTTATTATTATTAGGGAGGAGGATGGTGTAGAGATGTGAGAGACTGCCAAAATCGTTCAACTACTTCTTTTGGTTCTTCAAAATATATGGTTCCATTTAAATTTAGAGGTCACTTCAGCAACAATAAAATTGCTAATCCAGGTAATTAATCACTAACAACTTAAATTAATAGGTGTAAGTTCAATTCTCACTATCGAAAGATATTTTAATTTATATTTTGCAGAACTAATTATAACCTTTATACAACGTAGATTTGTTCAACTGGAACAAAGTTATGGTTGCATATTGTGATGGAGGAGCATTCACCGGAGATGTTGAAACAGTTGATCCTGTATGTTATTATAAAACAATATAATATTATAATTTCATTCATAATTTACCATATGGTTTTATTTTGTTGTAGTGAAAAGGTTAATAACTTAATAGTCAACACTTCTAGTCACATTTTCATGTTACAAAGGATAACATTATTCTCTTTATCAAACATATGTTGATTCAATCAGTGTGATTAATCAGACAAGTATCAAAGAGCTTTTGGTAGACTACTTACATCTTTGAATTAGCATGCGACAAGTCCTTAGTATTATTATAAGTTTGTTAACGGCGTAAAGGTGCTACTATTCATTATTAGAGGTTATAAAAGCTTCAATGTATGTACTTAAACTTTTTTTGTTAATATTAGGCTACCAATCTTCACTTTAGAGGTGCAAGAATTTTTTCTGCAGTGATTGAGGATTTGTTATCAAGAGGATTAAAGGATGCCAAAAATGTATGTCAACTTACTTTATTTAATTATCATACAATTGTATAAATAACTGTGTCACTCGAACTCTTCAAAAATATCAATAAACATATTTCAGATACTCTACAAAATATGCATTTTGGAGAGTCCAAGCAACAGAATTTAAAAAATATTGCGTTTTAATTTGTTGTACAATTAGGCTCTTCTTGTTGGAAGTTCTGCTGGGGCATATCCAGCAATGTTATATTGTGATCGCTTCAGCAAATTATTGCCTAATACTCCGCGATTAAAATGCTTGACCGATAGTGGCTATTTCATCGATGTGTAAGACATTTTTATCGTGTTACATGATTAATTTTTGAATCTGATTCATATGTTGTAAGAATCACATTATACAATTTTGTTCTGTTTTTTCAGCAACAAGAATCTTCAAAAGGGAAAAGGCTTCGAATCAACCTATAAAGAACTTGTTACTTTACATGTACATAATCTCCTTTCGTATTTCTTCTTGTTTCATTTTATATTACTTAAACAGATAATTCTCGTGACTAGAGGTTTCAAATGAACGAATCAAAAAATAAATTGATGAGTATATGCAGGGGTCTGCCAAAGCACTACCAAAATCCTGCACTTCAAGAATGAAGCCAGAATTGGTACAAATAGTTACTAGATTAATTTTTATTCTTGTAGATTAAAGTTGATATTATTACTGAAAATTATCGCGATGCATTTTTTACAGTGTTTCTTCCCACAAAACATGCAACAATATATCAAAACGCCACTTTATACATCATGTCACCATTCGATATAGTTCAGGTAATTATATTGTACTATATACTTGTCAAGTTTTAATTCTCGAGGGTTAAACTAAACGAATTTTGACTAATAAGTTGTATTGTAGGTTGGTACTTCATTAGGTGATTATTACAATGCCATAAAACAGAATTTTTTGCAGTGTTTCTTCCTCTATCTGAATACTTTTCAGTCTCTCAGAAGCTAAAACAAACTTGGTATCATAAGAGTCCGCTTCTTCGTTAAGTGCACATTGGACATGAAGGACTTCATCGAGGTCGAAATTGTAGTACATGAAGCTCTCTTTTGAGTTTAACTCGCTGGAACAGATACTGCATTTGATAACTGCCATCTCACCATCATATGGATACGAATAGAGAAGTTTATAAGAAACTTTCTTGTTTGTGCCAAGGGTAAATGTCATGGGAGCACCAGCGCAGGAACGATGGAGACTGAATTTACAAGTAAAGCAACAGTATGTTGCACCGTTTTCATGACCACAAGCTCTGCATTTGGACTTTGGCTGATCGTTATACCTAGCAAGTATAAGGGGGTGATTTGGGTGAAAATGATGTTGTATCCTTCGGGGAAGAGGGAGACAACTCTTGTCGATGAAGTAATTGCATAGCTGGCAAATGTAACCGGATAAATCCTGATTCGAACATATGCAGCAACTCCTGATTGGCGTCTCATTCGTTTGTTTGATTGCTTTCAACGGATGGCGGTGGCTGAAGTGTATAACTTCCCCTAGCTTTTCGAGTTTCTGTTGTTGGTCAGGGAAGCTTTTTCGGAGGAGCAACGATTTCTGTACTTCAGATAGGAAACTTTGATCTCCTTTAACTCCAAGTTCTTCTTCAGCAGCACACTCGAAATGACAGATGTAATCAAACTCGCGATTATAGAAAAGCCAAGCGGATTGTCTATTCATAACTTGGTTACAAACAGAACATAACACGGCTGCCCCTTCACTTTTTAACGGAAAGGAAGTAAAGAGATCGAGAGGGTATTTTACCTTACGGATCAATCTCGTCATCACAGAAGCACATTCAAGATGAAGATCAAATTTACACAAATCACAATGATAGTAAAATGAAAACAATGAGCTGTCATAACCACATGCCACACAACAGAATTCAGTTTCCACTTTCGAATGCCAAAGATCGATTGAAGGAATGGGAAGAAGGGTGAGTGAGTGCATAGGATGAAAATCATGTCGAATTCTTTTAGGAATGTTAGAGCATACCTCATGGAGAAAGTAAAGACAACAATCACAACCATAAGCTACCCCGGAAATTGTAATAGCACACATATTGCATCTTATAACTTCTGTTCCTTTAAGATGAAATCTTAGCAGAGGATGTCTGTGGCTGAAATGCAACAGATCACCATGACGAACACGAGGAGGCGTTTTTGACACACAACTTTCCTCTTCCTTTGCAATCAATTTAGAACAGCTTGCTGTTTCTCTTTGTATCTTTTTGTGCCTCTGCCTAAATCTGTACAGAACAGCTTGTTGGCCTTTTGCTTCATCCAACTGATCTTCAGCATCTGATTTTTCGTTCGTAACGATTTCTGTCTCTCTTTTTTTGGGATGAGACATGTTCTGAGGATGGTGAATTAGCAATTGAAGAAGAAATTTGAGCAGACAATAAACCAGAACAATAGTTGGTAGCAATATAGAAAGGCCTAGTAAATAACTGAATTCCAAATTGTTATCATCAAATCGTAAACATAACATCTTCTTGTCGTCCGGCATCAATTGATATTACTACTTGATTATTGTTCTTCAAAAATTGATCATAATCTTTGAAATAGCATAGGACAAGTGAAATTATTGAAAAAGCAAAAAGCTAAAGAAGCCAATAAGTCAAAAGTGAAAAAGGCAAAAAAGTAAATGATGTCCATTTCAAATCCTGCTATTCAATTTTGTTTTGAAAATGACCAGTTTTAACCTTCCTTCACTTATCTTTCAATAATTCACCGGCTAAAATGATAGAGTATTTTAGATGAGACCTTGGGTTTTAGAGTAAGCTTCTAAAACAGTAATACATGTTTGTGGTTTTATCTAACAACAATGAATGATCTTTAACTTTAATAGTGTACAAGTAGACACTTTAACACCCCTAAAGTGGTATATTTTTATGGCTACTCATGAGCATTATTATATTACTAGTTTATGATCCCTTACCATTATTATCATTTTTTATTTATCGCCCCCCTGGACCCCCGACTCGCTGACCGGGCAGCGAGACCCCCGTTCTTTCTGCTGTAACGGGTCCGATTCAAGGCATTCAACAAATATAATATGATTTTGAGAAAAATATTAACCACTGAGTTAGATAAGGGTTAAATAATTCAAACCTCATAACTACACCGCCAACATAGGATATGTTGGTTCTTTTGAGCATTTTAATATTTGTACATTATTATTAAAATTGTCTCACATAATTTTGTCATTAGTTGAATAGCCATTCTGCCACAATTAACATGGAATAGAGGACATGCACTTGTGCCTAATTTCTTAGTGGTCAATTAATGACCATAGGTATTATGCACTTTGCTTTCTGTTGAACGATGCAGTGAACATTAAGATAGTCAAAGTGTAACACTTGGTGCATTTATTGTCCTCACCTTTATTTCACTCTTTCATTCCTCCATTATACTTTGTAACTCCTAAGGTCATTATCTTCATTATTTACTATCCCATTATCTTTCTATTCATTGCTAGAAAGATTTTTTATACAATGAATAGAAATACTTTATTACATTCAAATATTTAATTCAAATAAGTAATATTTGATTATCTAAATAAAATTTACTAAGAAATTTAAATGGTTATAGAGTATTGAGCCTTAAAAAGATGGCCTTCATCAAAGTTTAAAGTTTTTCCAAATAGAAAAACAAATCGATTTGTTTTTCTATCTCTTCCGGTATTATCATATCTTTGGTTAGTCCTATCTTTACAACTTGTATTGGTGATTTTATCTCCTCGTATAGTATCTCAGCTGGTGCTGTATAGAATTTTACATAAAATAGGTTTCCTTTAGTAATTCTTTTATATGTCAAAGTTGCTCTATGTAATTCCGGTATTCCACTTATTTCTTCTCCGGTATATGTATATACTGTATTTAGTAGTCCATAACTATAACATGTTTTTACTAGGTTTGGACTTGTCTTAGGTTGTGCTATAAGTTTGTTATATCCCTGTAGTTTCTAGGTTATGTAGTCTTCTTCGGGGTTTTTTGTCTGTGTAGATCTTGGGTTTAGGTTTAAATATGTCTGGATTTTATATATGTTTTCGATGTAGGATTGTGTAATGTAGTTATATCTCTTTTTATCACTTTGTAGGCTAACTGCATATGTAGATGTTTGTGGTTCCACGGGTATCTGTACTGGTGTTTTTTTGGATAAATGGCTTTATAAATAGTTGGTTTAAGTTTGTATTTTTTGTTTTTTCGCTAACTTTTTTGCTCATACCTGCAGCTGCATTTAAACAAATTTTGTTATGGGTTTTTTGGAGTTTCCCATCGTCTCCTTCTAGTTTTGGCTGTTTACCGTCCGCCGAACGACGTAGCTCCGCATGTTTATAGTCATGCTGCTGACTATTAGCTTTTTCTTTCAGATCTTGTACATCTGCTTCTATCTTTTCTATTTTTTGGCATAGATTTGTCATCATAGCCAATAGGTCTTTCATCATATCTTTCTCTTGAGAGATAGTCTGCAACAAGTTTTTTACCAGTTTTGATTACCTCAATTGTAAATGTAAAATTTAGTATATTTAATACTAATCTCCTTATTTCTTTTGTTGTAACTAAATCTTCTACCTTTTTAGTTATCCACCATTTTACCTGTGTGTTATCTGTCCTTACAATAAATTTATTATAAACAATATATGGTTCAAATGCTAATAAGCATTTATATAGTGCAAATAATTCTTTTCTGTTTATTTCCCATTTTGTTTGTGCTTCATTATAAGATCCTGAATAATATCTACAATGATGTTCTATTTTTTCGTTGTTGTATTTATATTTCAATACTCCGCCATAACTATGGTCACTTGAATCTGTTTCAACTATGTAGATAAATGTCTTATTTTCATCAGGAAAATATAGCTTTGGTAATTTCTTACACAAATTCTTAATATTTCTTATATGTTCTTTATCTTTGTTGTCAAAATAGTATTCAACATCCTTTCTAAGTTTTTTATGTAGTGGTTTTAAATTTTCTGCTAATTTCGGTATATATTCTCTTACTTGGTTTACTAATCCTAGAAATGATTGTAATTTCTTTTTTATATCTATATTTTCGTCAAGGGTGATTATTTTTTATACTATGTGAGTTTGCATTTTTATTCCAGTTTTATCTATTTGTATTCCTAGAAATTCTATCTGTGGTTTCATTATTTCTGCTTTACTTTTACTTAAGCTTATACCTGAATGTTTAATTATTTGTATAAATTTTTCTAGTAATCTTATATGCTCATCTTGTGTTTTAGAATATAATAATATGTCATCTATATATATGATGCAATTTTCTAGTTGGTTAAAATAGTTATCTAAAATGTTGGTATCTACCTGGTGCATTTTTAT
The DNA here is from genome assembly GCF_001406875.1 of Solanum pennellii. NCBI lineage: Eukaryota > Viridiplantae > Streptophyta > Magnoliopsida > Solanales > Solanaceae > Solanum > Solanum pennellii. The sequence goes on along the minus strand of NC_028644.1, from coordinate 4,629,399 downwards.
ATCCAAATGGTAATACATTCCATTCATAGAAACCTTGCGGTACTGTGAATGCTGTTAGTTGTTTAGATTCTTCTTCTAATCTTAGATGGTAAAATCCTGATTTGCAATCAAATTTACTAAAATAATTGTATCCTTGTATCTGTCTTATTTTTAGTATTTTATTCGGTAATGGGTAATTATATGTTTTAGTTTTGGCATTTAGGTTTCGGTAATCTATAACCATTCTACTTTTACCTCTTTTTTGTTCACAATATTTTATAACTATAAATGCTGGGCTTGTATGCTTATTATTACTTTCTAGTATATAATTCTTTTCTAATAATTCATTTATATGTATTTAAAATTCTTGTAGATCATCAAAGTTGTATTTTAATGGTTTCAAAACTGATAAAAATCTTGTTGCAGACTATCTCTCAAGAGAAAGATATGATGAAAGACCTATTGGCTATGATGATAAATCTATGCCAAAAAATAGAAAAGATAGAAGCAGATGTACAAGATCTTAAAGAAAAAGCTAATAGTCAGCAGCATGACTATAAACATGCGGAGCTACGTCGTTCGGCGAACGGTAAACAGCCAGAACTAGAAGGAGACGATGGGAAACTCCAAAAAACCCATAACAAAATTTGTTTAAATGCAGCTGCAGGTATGAGCAAAAAAGTTAGCGAAAAACCAAAAAATACAAACTTAAACCAACTATTTATAAAGCCATTTATCCCAAAAAACACCAGTACAGATACCCGTGGAACCACAAACATCTACATATGCAGTTAGCCTACAAAGTGATAAAAAGAGATATAACTACATTACACAATCCTACATCGAAAACATATATAAAATCCAGACATATTTAAACCTAAACCCAAGATCTACACAGACAAAAAACCCCGAAGAAGACTACATAACCCAGAAACTACAGGGATATAACAAACTTATAGCACAACCTAAGACCAGTCCAAACCTAGTAAAAACATGTTATAGTTATGGACTACTAAATACAGTATATACATATACCGGAGAAGAAATAAGTGGAATACCGGAATTACATAGAGCAACTTTGACATATAAAAGAATTACTAAAGGAAACCTATTTTATGTAAAATTCTATACAGCACCAGCTGAGATACTATACGAGGAGATAAAATCACCAATACAAGTTGTAAAGATAGGACTAACCAAAGATATGATAATACCGGAAGAGATAGAAAAACAAATCGAGATACCAAAGATAGATATACCAAGCTTTTATGCGAATAAAAGAATAATTGGTATAGCAACGATAATACAAGAATTAGCCAACAATTATTTAAATGGCAATGCCATTTGGAGTTATTACGCACGAGATCAAGTAATGATTTATGCAAACTCCAAAGAGCTAAGGAAATCAGATATGGATGAAGTCCAGCGATGGATTTTGTCATTACTAAAGCCAGAAGAACAACCAACTACAAGAGCCTTGAAGAAGGAATTTATTTCAGAGGAACTATTAGTAAGATATTGCAAGCTTATCGGAAATAAGTACCCAGATCATAGATGCTCCAAGTGTAATGGAGAAGACAACGTAATACCAACAGTTGATTTGGGATAAAGGCAAAACAAGATATATCAGAGAGATTCTAAAATAAAATAAAATATATATATATAAATATATATATATATATATATGTATAAAGTATATAAAGTATTTTGTTTTTTAGTGTTTATCATTTTGTGTCGGCTGAATATCAGCCATATGTAAAAAAGTATTGTAAAAGTATGTCGGCCAATAATAAAAGAATAGGCCACTAGTAACAGTAAGGTTTTTGTTTTTTGTGTCGGCCAAATGTAAAAGGGCCAAGTGTAAAGTACGTGTCGGCCATAGTTTTTGTTCCATTTCTTTTATTTCATTAGTTAATTTTAGTTCTTTTTCTACCTGTTTTTCTTTTTGTTTAGTTTCATATAATAATTTTAATCTAGCTAATTCTTTTTCTAATACACTTATTCTTGTGTTTTTTATTTCTTCTAAATGTTGTACTTCTTGTTTTGCTTGTATTCTTATTTTTTCAATTTTTTTTGATTTGTCTATTTCTTCATTTTCTTTCGTTATTCTTATCATAGCTGTTAAACTATCTTCTAATTTTGCTGTTTCTTTTTCTAACATTAAATATAGATTATTTCCTATTTTTTTATACCTTCTTCCTAAATTTGAAAATATTATTTTTATTATTATTCCATCTTGATTTTCATATGTCTTTTCATCTACTGCCAATTCTTCTTTATTCATTATAATTTATAAATTATGTTATGTTGTAATTTATATTCAAGGTGATCTATTTGTATTTCTAACATAAATATGTTTTTTCTTTGTGCTAGTATCGATTTGTTACATACTCCTGCTAATATATTTTCTATCAATCTTTCTTTCTTATGTTGTAGTTCTTGTCTTTTTTCCTTTATTTTTTCTATCAATTGTTGCTTATATATTTCTTTGTTCATGCTTGTTTTTTCAAATAACAAACATATTTGTATTCTGTTTTTGAAATTTTATTTATTAAATAATTTTTCTTATCATTACTTGTTTTAGTAAATTGTGATAGTTCATATTCTATATATAAGGGTTTTAATTTTTTCCATATCTTTCGTACTTTTTTATCTATCTTGGTTCTTCTTGTTTTGGTTTCCTTACTTGTTGTACTAGTCATTTATATTTTTCTGTACAAAATTTTAAAAAGCTTACTTAATTTATTTGGGTTTTTAATAATTTTTATCTTATAAAAATTACTATTTCGTTTTTGCCAAACTTCAAACCTTTTTGGTTCAGTCATTAGTCTCCAAATATATCTAAATCATCATATAAATCATACATGTCATAATATAGTTCATCTTCTATACTTTGTATAGTTAGCTCAGTCCAACCTTGGGTTGTTATTTCTATTATTTCATATATTATCATAAATTTCTCTTTTTATATCCGTATTAAGATCTTTTAATATATAAAGTAGTAATATCTTGTAATTATCATCATCATCTATTAAATAGGTATTCATTTTATTCATTTTTGCTAAAAGTTTTATTCCTTCCAACCTCTTAATGGATTATACTTATTTATTATGAAATAATAATGATTTAATAATCATCTTGTCTAGTCACTACTACAGCTTTCTTCTTTGATTAGTTACCCTAACAGCGCCTCAACTTTGTTTACTCCCCTAAACGGCCTTCTTGCCTATCGGTTTCAACCTTAGGATGACATAGTCTGGGCATACTTATTCGCAGAATATTTCTGTAGCAAACCTTCTAAAGATGCTTATTATAACATTATTAAGACATGATAAACAATTATAATCAACAAGAGATTTTCAGGAATAAAATTATTTAGCTACTCATAAATTTGAAAGTGTATACCTGTTTTTGTAGATTTGTTCCTTCAGATTTCTCCATAGTTTTTATTTTGATTATCTAGCTTTGTTATCTAGCTCTGATACCAATTTGGGGGGTGTAGAAGCGGAATTGTAAAGAGAGAGGAAATTATAGAGGAAAGAAGTTGATGGAAGTTGATGATTTTATTTATGAGGGGAAGCCCTTTATTTATACACAAAAATTTTACACCTTTGGCCAAAATGGCCGACACTTACTTTACACTTGGCCCTTTTACATTTGGCCGACACAAAAAACAAAAACCTTACTGTTACTAGTGGCCTATTCTTTTATTATTGGTCGACATACTTTTACAATACTTTTTTACATATGGCTGATATTCAGCCGACACAAAACGATAAACACTAAAAAACAAAATACTTTATATACTTTATATATATATATATATATTTTTTTTTTTTTGAATCTCTCTGATATATCTTGTTTTGCCTTTATCCCAAATCAACTGTTGGTATTACGTTGTCTTCTCCATTACACTTGGAGCATCTATGATCTGGGTACTTATTTCCGATAAGCTTGCAATATCTTACTAATAGTTCCTCTGAAATAAATTCCTTCTTCAAGGCTCTTGTAGTTGGTTGTTCTTCTGGCTTTAGTAATGACAAAATCCATCGCTGGACTTCATCCATATCTGATTTCCTTAGCTCTTTGGAGTTTGCATAAATCATTACTTGATCTCGTGCGTAATAACTCCAAATGGCATTGCCATTTAAATAATTGTTGGCTAATTCTTGTATTATCGTTGCTATACCAATTATTCTTTTATTCGCATAAAAGCTTGGTATATCTATCTTTGGTATCTCGATTTGTTTTTCTATCTCTTCCGGTATTATCATATCTTTGGTTAGTCCTATCTTTACAACTTGTATTGGTGATTTTATCTCCTCGTATAGTATCTCAGCTGGTGCTGTATAGAATTTTACATAAAATAGGTTTCCTTTAGTAATTCTTTTATATGTCAAAGTTGCTCTATGTAATTCCGGTATTTCACTTATTTCTTCTCCGGTATATGTATATACTGTATTTAGTAGTCCATAACTATAACATGTTTTTACTAGGTTTGGACTGGTCTTAGGTTGTGCTATAAGTTTGTTATATCCCTGTAGTTTCTGGGTTATGTAGTCTTCTTCGGGGTTTTTTGTCTGTGTAGATCTTGGGTTTAGGTTTAAATATGTCTGGATTTTATATATGTTTTCGATGTAGGATTGTGTAATGTAGTTATATCTCTTTTTATCACTTTGTAGGCTAACTGCATATGTAGATGTTTGTGGTTCCACGGGTATCTGTACTGGTGTTTTTTTGGATAAATGGCTTTATAAATAGTTGGTTTAAGTTTGTATTTTTTGTTTTTTCGCTAACTTTTTTGCTCATACCTGCAGCTGCATTTAAACAAATTTTGTTATGGGTTTTTTGGAGTTTCCCATCGTCTCCTTCTAGTTTTGGCTGTTTACCGTCCGCCGAACGACGTAGCTCCGCATGTTTATAGTCATGCTGCTGACTATTAGCTTTTTCTTTCAGATCTTGTACATCTGCTTCTATCTTTTCTATTTTTTGGCATAGATTTGTCATCATAGCCAATAGGTCTTTCATCATATCTTTCTCTTGAGAGATAGTCTGCAACAAGTTTTTTACCAGTTTTGATTACCTCAATTGTAAATGTAAAATTTAGTATATTTAATACTAATCTCCTTATTTCTTTTGTTGTAACTAAATCTTCTACCTTTTTAGTTATCCACCATTTTACCTGTGTGTTATCTGTCCTTACAATAAATTTATTATAAACAATATATGGTTCAAATGCTAATAAGCATTTATATAGTGCAAATAATTCTTTTCTGTTTATTTCCCATTTTGTTTGTGCTTCATTATAAGATCCTGAATAATATCTACAATGATGTTCTATTTTTTCGTTGTTGTATTTATATTTCAATACTCCGCCATAACTATGGTCACTTGAATCTGTTTCAACTATGTAGATAAATGTCTTATTTTCATCAGGAAAATATAGCTTTGGTAATTTCTTACACAAATTCTTAATATTTCTTATATGTTCTTTATCTTTGTTGTCAAAATAGTATTCAACATCCTTTCTAAGTTTTTTATGTAGTGGTTTTAAATTTTCTGCTAATTTCGGTATATATTCTCTTACTTGGTTTACTAATCCTAGAAATGATTGTAATTTCTTTTTTATATCTATATTTTCGTCAAGGGTGATTATTTTTTATACTATGTGAGTTTGCATTTTTATTCCAGTTTTATCTATTTGTATTCCTAGAAATTCTATCTGTGGTTTCATTATTTCTGCTTTACTTTTACTTAAGCTTATACCTGAATGTTTAATTATTTGTATAAATTTTTCTAGTAATCTTATATGCTCATCTTGTGTTTTAGAATATAATAATATGTCATCTATATATATGATGCAATTTTCTAGTTGGTTAAAATAGTTATCTAAAATGTTGGTATCTACCTGGTGCATTTTTATATCCAAATGGTAATACATTCCATTCATAGAAACCTTGCGGTACTGTGAATGCTGTTAGTTGTTTAGATTCTTCTTCTAATCTTAGATGGTAAAATCCTGATTTGCAATCAAATTTACTAAAATAATTGTATCCTTGTATCTGTCTTATTTTTAGTATTTTATTCGGTAATGGGTAATTATATGTTTTAGTTTTGGCATTTAGGTTTCGGTAATCTATAACCATTCTACTTTTACCTACTTTTTGTTCACTATATTTTATAACTATAAATGCTGGGCTTGTTGTAACGACCTGTTAGTCGTTTTGAGCAGTAGAGTTTATTTCTGGTAATAACTGTCTGGGTCGACGGATCCCACGACGGACCGTCATGGGCTCGACGGACCGTCGAGGGTGTCTCGTTCCAAAACAGTTAGATTCTGAAAATTTGAGTGCTGAGAATCGACTCTCTGAACGTCACGACGGAATGGCAGGACGGACCGCCGTTGGCACGACGGACCGTCACAAATCTTTCCACAGAATTGAGTTTCTGAACTCTGTGACGACTCAGCAGGACGGACCGTCACAGTCGTGACGGACCGTCACAGGCTGCGTAATCCTGGCTGGGTGAGATTTCTGTTAAAAGTTTTTAAGTGGCGTTTTGGACTATTCATGCTTATAATTATAAAGTTAGTGGATTAGTGTTAATAATTCAATTACGTGGGGGTTAAAGGAGATAACCTTGAAATAAAAAGTGGGTTATTTTTATCATCTTTTATACTTAATTATATGACAATTAGGGTAAAAGAAAAAGGGTTTGAATAAGAAAAATAGAAAGAAGAGAGGGACGAACGAGCGAGAGAAGAGAGAGAACGAAGAGGAAAGCAAAGACCTTGGAGAAGTAGATTGATCGATCACGATTCTTCGGTGGACATAGGTTATGGTTTATGCTATTTCTTAGTAAACTCTTAATAGCGAATGATATGTATTGGGTAGTATTGTAAAGTCTTCTATATGCTTAATTGTATGCTTGCATGATGTGATTATGTAATTGTAATGGGTCGGAGAGGCTATGAATCTTAACCTAAACCCTCTCCGTTAATGATGATGCCTTGGTATAAAAGAAGGCTTGATGAACTAAAAGAATGAGGTTAATGGATCGGGTGTCACGTTCCGACACCAGGATAGTAGTAATGGATCGGGTGTCACGTTCCGACACCAGGATAGTTGTAGTGGATCGGGTGTCACGTTCCGACACTAGGATTGTAGTAATGGATCGGGTGTCACGTTCCGACACCAGGATAGTAGTAGTGGATCGGGTGTCACGTTCCGACACCAGGATAGTAGTAGTGGATCGGGTGTCACGTTCCGACACCAGGATAGTAAAAAGAATGAATGTTGATGCATGTTAATATACTCATACTTAAAGAACCTATTTCCCAAATGAGTATGGTGTGGAGGCATGAGTCCTCATAGTTGTGCTTGGGGGGTGGCCAAGGGTTATGGTACTTGTTGTTGTTATTTGTTGAGTATGGTAGTCGATTTTATGTTATTATCTGATATATATTGCTTTCTATTTTGAGTTGGCCGATGATACCTACTCAGTACTTGTGTTTTGTACTGACCCCTACTTGTATGTTTCTTTTCTTGTTATTTGTGGAGTGCAGCAAACGTGCCATCGACTTCGACTCAACCGCAACTCTAGCCATACTTCAGCAAAAATCAGATTTCAGGGTGAGCTATTGTTCCTAGCTCGGACTGGATTCTTTCCTTCGCTTCTTGATGTCTTGAAGTTCGGACATGAACCATCTCCTTTACTTATTTTAGTTTCTTAGATACTCTTAGATTTAGTAACTTGAGGATAGATGTTCTTGTGATGATGACTTCCAGGTTTTGGGGATAGTAATTGATAAACTTTAGAAGTTATTTAATTGATTTCGTTAATGAGTTTTAAGTCTTCCGCATTATTTTCTGTTTATTATGGTTGAAATGTTGGATTAGATTGGTTGGTTCGCTCACATAGGAAAGTAAATGTGGGTGCCACTCGCGGCTCGTTTTGGGTCGTGACACTTGTATGCTTACTATTACTTTCTTGTATATAATTCTTTTCTAATAATTCATTTATATGTATTTTAAATTCTTGTAGATCATCAAAGTTGTATTTTAATGGTTTCAAAACTGATAAAAATCTTGTTGCAGACTATCTCTCAAGAGAAAGATATGATGAAAGACCTATTGGCTATGATGACAAATCTATGCCAAAAAATAGAAAAGATAGAAGCAGATGTACAAGATCTGAAAGAAAAAGCTAATAGTCAGCAGCATGACTATAAACATGCGGAGCTACGTCGTTCGGCGGACGGTAAACAGCCAGAACTAGAAGGAGACGATGGGAAACTCCAAAAAACCCATAACAAAATTTGTTTAAATGCAGCTGCAGGTATGAGCAAAAAAGTTAGCGAAAAATCAAAAAAATACAAAATTAAACCAACTATTTATAAAGCCATTTATCCAAAAAACACCTGTACAGATACCCGTGGAACCACAAACATCTACATATGCAGTTAGCCTACAAAGTGATAAAAAGAGATATAACTACATTACACAATCCTACATCGAAAACATATATAAAATCCAGACATATTTAAACCTAAATCCAAGATCTACACAGACAAAAAACCCCGAAGAAGACTACATAACCCAGAAACTACAGGGATATAAGAAACTTATAGTACAACCTAAGACCAGTCCAAACCTAGTAAAAACATGTTATAGTTATGGACTACTAAATACAGTATATACATATACCGGAGAAGAAATAAGTGGAATACCGGAATTACATAGAGCAACTTTGACATATAAAAGAATTACTAAAGGAAACCTATTTTATGTAAAATTCTATACAGCACCAGCTGAGATACTATACGAGGAGATAAAATCACCAATACAAGTTGTAAAGATAGGACTAACCAAAGATATGATAATACCGGAAGAGATAGAAAAACAAATCGAGATACCAAAGATAGATATACCAAGCTTTTATGCGAATAAAAGAATAATTGGTATAGCAACGATAATACAAGAATTAGCCAACAATTATTTAAATGGCAATGCCATTTGGAGTTATTACGCACGAGATCAAGTAATGATTTATGCAAACTCCAAAGAGCTAAGGAAATCAGATATGGATGAAGTCCAGCGATGGATTTTGTCATTACTAAAGCCAGAAGAACAACCAACTACAAGAGCCTTGAAGAAGGAATTTATTTCAGAGGAACTATAAGTAAGATATTGCAAGCTTATCGAAAATAAGTACCCAGATCATAGATTCTCCAAGTGTAATGGAGAAGACAACGTAATACCAACAGTTGATTTGGGATAAAGGCAAAACAAGATATATCAGAGAGATTCTAACAAAAAAAAAATAAAAAATATATATAAAGTATATAAAGTATTTTGTTTTTTAGTGTTTATCATTTTGTGTCGGCTGAATATCAGCCATATGTAAAAAAGTATTGTAAAAGTATGTCGGCCAATAATAAAAGAATAGGCCACTAGTAACAGTAAGGTTTTTGTTTTTTGTGTCGGCCAAATGTAAAAGGGCCAAGTGTAAAGTAAGTGTCGGCCATTTTGGCCAAAGGTGTAAAATTTTTGTGTATAAATAGAGGGCTTCCCCTCATAAATAAAATCAACTTCCATCAACTTCTTTCCTCTATAATTTCCTCTCTCTTTACAATTCCGCTTCTACACCCCCAAATTGGTATCAGAGCTAGATAACATAGCTAGATAATCTAAATAAAAACTATGGTGAAATCTGAAGGAATAAATCTACAAAAACAGGTATACACTTTCAAATTTATGAGTAGCTAAATAAATTTATTCCTGAAAATCTCTTGTTGATTATAATTGTTTATCATGTCTTAATAATGTTATAATAAGCATCTTTAGAATGTTTGCTACAGAAATATTCTGCGAATAAGTATGCCCAGACTATGCCATCCTAAGGTTGAAACCGATAGGCAAGAAGGCCGTTTAGGGGAGTAAACAAAGTTGAGGCGTTGTTAGGGTAACTAATCAAAGAAGAAAGCTGTAGTAGTGACTAGACAAGATGATTATTAAATCATTATTATTTCATAATAAATAAGTATAATCCATTAAGAGGTTGGAAGGAATAAAACTTTTAGCAAAAATGAATAAAATGAATATCTATTTAATAGATGATGATGATAATTACAAGATATTACTACTTTATATATTAAAAGATCTTAATACGGATATAAAAAGAGAAATTTATGATAAATTGGTAACATATGAAATAATAGAAATAACAACCCAAGGTTGGACTGAGCTAACTATACAAAGTATAGAAGATGAACTATATTATGACATGTATGATTTATATGATGATTTAGATATATTTGGAGACTAATGACTGAACCAAAAAGGTTTGAAGTTTGGCAAAAACGAAATAGTAATTTTTATAAGATAAAAATTATTAAAAACCCAAATAAATTAAGTAAGCTTTTTAAAATTTTGTACAGAAAAATATAAATGACTAGTACAACAAGTAAGGAAACCAAAACAAGAAGAACCAAGATAGATAAAAAAGTACGAAAGATATGGAAAAAATTAAAACCCTTATATATAGAATATGAACTATCACAATTTACTAAAACAAGTAATGATAAGAAAAATTATTTAATAAATAAAATTTCAAAAACAGAATACAAATATGTTTGTTATTTGAAAAAACAAGCATGAACAAAGAAATATATAAGCAACAATTGATAGAAAAAATAAAGGAAAAAAGACAAGAACTACAACATAAGAAAGAAAGATTGATAGAAAATATATTAGCAGGAGTATGTAACAAATCGATACTAGCACAAAGAAAAAACATATTTATGTTAGAAATACAAATAGATCACCTTGAATATAAATTACAACATAACATAATTTATTAATTATAATGAATAAAGAAGAATTTGCAGTAGATGAAAAGACATATGAAAATCAAGATGGAATAATAATAAAAATAATATTTTCAAATTTAGGAAGAAGGTATGAAAAAATAGGAAATAATCTATATTTAATGTTAGAAAACGAAACAGCAAAATTAGAAGATAGTTTAACAGCTATGATAAGAATAACGAAAGAAAATGAAGAAATAGACAAATCAAAAGAAATTGAAAAAATAAGAATACAAGCAAAACAAGAAGTACAACATTTAGAAGAAATAAAAAACACAAGAATAAGTGAATTAGAAAAAGAATTAGCTAGATTAAAATTATTATATGAAACTAAACAAAAAAAAACAGGTAGAAAAAGAACTAAAATTAACTAATGAAATAAAAGAAATGGAACAAAAACTAAATGAAGATCTTGAACAAAAATCAAATGAAGATCTTGAAGTAAATGAAATAAATGAAAATGAATCAGACACAATAAATGACCAAAAATCAGAAATAAGTGACATAAGTGAAACATACACAGAAATTCTAGAACAGACAAATAAACTAAAAAAATTAGAAATAAACACAGGAGATATGAATAGACCCAGTACATCAAGAGTTAAAACTCCAGATAATAGTCACAGAAATAGTCCTAGAGCTAGTCCTAGATGGACACCACCAACTTATTACACAGAAAGTTATCAACAGTCAGATAGAACTAATGCAATATGGAACAGTAGATTAAATAAAAATTGGATACCAAAACCAACAAATGAACAATATAATTTCTTAAATCTAGATTGTGTAACAGACATAAATAAAGCAATATTACTATGGACAGGAAATATATCCAAACAACTGATAGATAACAAAATAAAAACAACAGAAACACCAAGATATATAGAAAGAACATTCGTAGGAACAGCTAAATTATGGATAGAAAATCTACCCCCAGAAAGTTTAGAAGTACTTAGGAGTGATAAGAAAATGGATGGATCTCCATCAGCAACAAATATAGATATATTAGATAAATATGAATCAGCAATAAGAAGTGAATTTGGAGGTATGACCACAGATATAAGAGAACAAAACAAAGAAAAAATAATAAACAGACAACTTATGACAAAATTAGCTATATGTAAAATGTGTTATATAGAACAATACACTTGTGCATTTAAAGAATACTATTACAAGGCAAAATATAATTTGGATGAAGCAAAAGAAACAAGACAACAATATTTTACAAAATTACCAGAACCATTAAGTACGAAAATAATTAAAGATTGGAATGACGAAGGATTAGTATCTTTTACCTTACGGATCAATCTCGTAGTCACAGAAGCACATTCAAGATGAAGATCAAATTTACACAAATCACAATGATGGTAAAATGAAAACAATGAGTTGTCATAACCACATGCCACACAACAGAATTCAGTTTCCACTTTCGAATGCCAAAGATCGATTGAAGGAATGGGAAGAAGGGTGAGTGAGTGCATAGGATGAAAATCATGTCGAATTCTTTTAGGAATGTTAGAACATACCTCATGGAGAAAGTAAAGACAACAATCACAACCATAAGCTACCCCGGATATTGTAATAGCACACATATTGCATCTTATAACTTCTGTTCCTTTAAGATGAAATCTTAGCAGAGGATGTCTGTGGCTGAAATGCAACAGATCACCATCATGAACACGAGGAGGCGTTTTTGACACACAACTTTCCTCTTCCTTTGCAATCAATTTAGAACAGCTTGTTGCTTCTCTTTGTATCTTTTTGTGCCTCTGCCTAAATCTGTACACAACAGCTTGTTGGCCTTTTGCTTCATCCAACTGATCTTCAGCATCTGATTTTTCGTTCGTAACGATTTTTGTCTCTCTTTTTTTGGGATGAGACATGTTCTGAGGATGGTGAATTAGCAATTGAAGAAGAAATTTGAGCATACAATAAACCAGAACAATAGTTGGTGGCAATATAGAAAGGCCTAGTAAATAACTCAATTCCAAATTGTTATCATCAAATCGTAAACATAACATCTTCTTGTCGTCCGGCATCAATTGATATTACTACTTGATTATTGTTCTTCAAAAATTGATCATAATCTTTGAAATAGCATAGGACAAGTGAAATTATTGAAAAAGCAAAAAGCTAAAGAAGCCAATAAGTCAAAAGTGAAAAAGGCAAAAAAGTAGAGAAAACAAAGAAAGATAATTATTCTATAGTAACTTGCCTTTTGCAAAGAAAAGACGCTGTTGAACTTTGTTTAGAAAGGATGTCCATTTCAAATCCTACTATTCAATTTTGTTTTGAAAATGACCAGTTTTAACCTTTCTTCACTTATCTTTCAATAATTCACCGGCTAAAATGATAAAGTACTTTAGATGAGACCTTGGGTTTTAGAGTAAGCTTCTAAAACAGTAATACATGTTTGTGGTTTTATCTAACAACAATGATCTTTAACTTTGATAGTGTACAAGTAGACACTTTAACACCCCTAAAATGGTATATTTTTATGGCTACTCATGAGCATTATTATATTATTTTGGGAAAAATATCAAGCACTGAGTTAGATAAGGGTTAAATAATTCAAACCTCATAACTACACCGCCAACATAGGATATGTTGGTTCTTTTGAGCATTTTGATATTTGTTTATTATTATTAAAATTGTCTCACATAATTTTGTCATTGGCTGAATAGCCATTCTACCACAATTAACATTAAATAAAGGACATGCACTTGTGCCTAATTTCTTAGTGGTCAATTAATGACCATAGGTATTATGCACTTTGCTTTCTGTTGAATGATGCAGTAAACGTTAGGATAGTCAAAGTGTAAGACTTGGTGCATTTATTGTCCTCACCTTTATTTCATTCTTTCATTCCTCCATTATACCTTAAAGAATTCCTCCATTATACCTTGTAACAACTAAGGTCATTATCTTCATTATTTACTATCCCATTATCTTTCTATTCATTTCTAAGAAGACTTCTTGTAGTATAAATAGTTGTGGTCTTCATTTGGTATTAGACACAACACACACAAAAAAAATATATACTGAAAAAATTAGTCAAAAAGAGAGTTCTAATTAGTTGAAGGGAGGTGTTCTTTTTGTGGAGCTTTGGACAAAACTCTTGTCTAGAGTTGTTGAGTTATACTTTGTGAAGGTTGTTGTATCCTGGAGTGGACAAGTCAGAGATGACTACTGCTGGACCGGTGAAAACATTTGTTGCAGTGGGCTTGAATCTCCTTAAAGAGAGCGAGATATCTGCACCTCAGCCTGAAGAGATTTATTTCTTCATTTTATTTTCAATTGTAATCTTGTACTATTGTAATATTTTCAATTTTTTACTAATAATTTTGAGGAGATTCAACATGGCTACAATTGAAAAAGACCGTGGATGTCAAGATGGGAGACCTTAACAAGTCATTCGCTTCAATGGTGATCATTTTAAGAGATGGAAACGTAAAGTACTTTTCTACTTAAGTCTTCTTAATGATTCTTATGTGTTAACTGAGAAGAATCTTAATAAAGTAGGCATCACCTCTATGAATGATGATGAAACTATTTCTCATCTAGAGAAAGTGGAAAAATACGATGGTGATTCTTATAAGTGTTAGTATTATATTCTTAATTGTCTATCTGATGATTTTTATGATTATTATGATAGAGCTTATTTGTAGGCAAAGAAATTTGAAAAGCATTGCAGAGTAAGTATGATCCGAAGAGGCTGGAGCGAAAAAAATATGTGATTAGTAGATTTTTTCGTTTCCAAATGGTGAACAATAAATTGGTGGTAGACCAAGCTCAAGACTTTATCATGATTGTTGGAGAGCTTAGGTCCGAAGAGGTTAAAATTGCAGACAACCTTATTGTTTGTGGCATACTAGTTAAACTTCCACCTTCTTGGAAGGAATTTCAAAAATCTATGTGCCACAAACAAAAGCAAAAGGAAACCTCTCTTGAAACCTTGATAATGAAAATCCGCATGGAGGAAGAAGCAAGGGGCCAAGATGCACTTTTACAAACATAAGAGATGTTAGGTAAATTTACTTACTTCGAATAATGCTACTCCTGAAACTCATAGAAATAATTCTTTAAAGTCTAAGAAGAAAAAATTCAAGAAAAATAATGGTAGACCTCCCAAGAAAAATAATGGTGAAAATAACCAAGCACAAAATTAACAAGTTCAAGAAAAGGGATCATGCTTTGTTTGTGGCAAGAGTGGACATATTGCTCGATTTTGCAGATTCCGGAAACATGGTCTTAACCCTCAGGCAAACATTACCGAAGAACCTTTTGTGGAGGTGATTACCGACCTAAACATGGTTGAGAATGATGATGGATGGTGGGCTGATTCTGGTGCAAACGGTCATGTTTGTTATGACAAAGACTGGGTTTAGAAATATACTTATTTTAAAGAGCCCAAAACCATCATACTTGGTAATGCTCACACTATTCAAGTGCTTGAAAAGGAAGATGTCGAATTGTGTTTTACTTTTGGAAGGATATTAACTTTAAAAGATGTATTTTATATTGTTTCTATGAAAAAAAATTCAATTTCTAATTTTCTTCTTAATAAAGCATACTTTAAATATATCATTGAATCTGATCAATATGTAATAGTGAAGAAGGGTATTTTCGTGGGGAAGGGTATGCATGTGATGAGATGTTCAAAATGAATGTTGAAATGAATAAAGTTTCTACTTCTGTTTGTATGCTTTCTTCTCCCAATTTTTGGCATGCTCGTTTGTGTCATATTAATGATCGTTATGTTGGAATCATGAGTAGTTTAGGATTAATCTCAATGGTTAAAAATAATTTTGAAAAATGTAAGACTTGTATTAAAGCTAAAATCACTAAAAGGTCTCATTTTCAAATTGAAAGAAAAATTAATTTCTTAGAATTAGTTTATACTGATATTTGTGAACTTGATAGAATTCTAACTCGTGGAGGTAATTGATATTTTATCACTTTCTTTGATGATTTATCTAAGTTTACATATGTTTACTTGATGAAAAATAAAAGTGATGCTTTTGAAATTTCAAAACTTATTTCCATGAGGTTGAAAATCAGTTTGGAAGAAAATTAAAAAGAATTAGAAGTGATAGAGGTGTGAATATGAATAAAGTGAGTTTAATTCTTTTGTTAGATTCATGAAACTCCTCCTCCTTACTTTCCTTCATCTAATGGAGTAGCGGAAAGGAAAAATAGAACTTTGGTTGAATTGACTAATGTCATGCTTATTGAGTCACATGCACTTTTAAATTTTTGGGGTGAAGCTATTTTAACTGCTTGTTATGTGTTGAATTGCGTGCCTGATAAAAAGTTTAAATTGACACCTTTCGAATGGTGGAAAGGTTCCAAGTCAAGTTTGAGATATCTAAGAGTTTGGGGTTGTCTAGCTTTTGTGAGGCTAATGGATCCCAAGATTACAAAGTTGGGTAAGAAAGTTACTACTTGTGTTTTCTTGGTTATGCTTCAAATAGTACAACCTATAGATTTTTTAATCATGAAGATAATATTGTGATAGAAACATGTGATGCTATTTTTCATGAAAATAAATTTCCTTGTGATTCTAAAAATAGCGGGGGTCAAAGGATATATTGAACAAGATATTTTGTCACTACTTAGTTCTTTTACTTCTACTTTAAAAAAATAAAGAAGTTGATGATTTTGAGTTAAGAAGAAGTAAAAAAGTTAGAGTAGAAAAAGATTTTGGTCTTGATTTTTATGTGTTTAATGTTGAAGATGACCTTCTAACTCTGAAAGAAGCATTATCTTCACATGATTCTATTTTTTGGAAAGAGGTTGTAAATGATGAAATGGAATCACTAATTTCTAATAAAACTTGAAAACTAGTTGATTTACCACCGGGTTGTAAAACTATTGGTTGCAAATGGGTCTTACGTAAAAAGTTGAAACCGGATGAATATATTGATAAATATAAAGATAAGCTAGTTGCAAAAGGTTTAAACCACTAGAAGGCCTAGAATTTTTTATACTATTTCTCCGGTAACAAGAATTACATCCACAAGATTTTTAATTGCTATGGCTGCAATTTTTGATTTGCAAATTCATCGAATAGATGTAAAAGTACTGCTTTTTTTAATAGAGACCTAAATGAGGAAATTTATATGGAACAACCCGAGTCTTTTGTTGAAGCAGGCTAAGAAAGCAAAGTGTGTAAACTTACTAAACTCCTATATGGCTTGAAACAGGCACCAAAATAATGGTATGAAAAGTTTGATTCCTGCATGATTGAAAATGGTTTTAAAATAAATGAGTGTGATAAGTGCATATATCATATGTCTTGGAATAATTCACATGTAATTATTTCCCTATATGTTGATGATTTGTTGATCTTTGGCTCTAACATGAATGTTATTAATGAAACTAGAAATATCCTGAGAAGGCATTTTGATATGAAAGATCTTGGTGAGATAAATTTTATTCTTGAAATAAAAATAACAAGAACATGTGAGGGAATTTTCCTTGACCAGTCATATTATGTTGAGAAAATTTTGAAAAAATATAACTTTCTTGAGCTACTCCTTTTGATTCAAGTGTTCACTTATTTCCTGTTGAAAGTGNTCATATTAATGATCGTTATGTTGGAATCATGAGTAGTTTAGGATTAATCTCAATGGTTAAAAATAATTTTGAAAAATGTAAGACTTGTATTAAAGCTAAAATCACTAAAAGGTCTCATTTTCAAATTGAAAGAAAAATTAATTTCTTAGAATTAGTTTATACTGATATTTGTGAACTTGATAGAATTCTAACTCGTGGAGGTAATTGATATTTTATCACTTTCTTTGATGATTTATCTAAGTTTACATATGTTTACTTGATGAAAAATAAAAGTGATGCTTTTGAAATTTCAAAACTTATTTCCATGAGGTTGAAAATCAGTTTGGAAGAAAATTAAAAAGAATTAGAAGTGATAGAGGTGTGAATATGAATAAAGTGAGTTTAATTCTTTTGTTAGATTCATGAAACTCCTCCTCCTTACTTTCCTTCATCTAATGGAGTAGCGGAAAGGAAAAATAGAACTTTGGTTGAATTGACTAATGTCATGCTTATTGAGTCACATGCACTTTTAAATTTTTGGGGTGAAGCTATTTTAACTGCTTGTTATGTGTTGAATTGCGTGCCTGATAAAAAGTTTAAATTGACACCTTTCGAATGGTGGAAAGGTTCCAAGTCAAGTTTGAGATATCTAAGAGTTTGGGGTTGTCTAGCTTTTGTGAGGCTAATGGATCCCAAGATTACAAAGTTGGGTAAGAAAGTTACTACTTGTGTTTTCTTGGTTATGCTTCAAATAGTACAACCTATAGATTTTTTAATCATGAAGATAATATTGTGATAGAAACATGTGATGCTATTTTTCATGAAAATAAATTTCCTTGTGATTCTAAAAATAGCGGGGGTCAAAGGATATATTGAACAAGATATTTTGTCACTACTTAGTTCTTTTACTTCTACTTTAAAAAAATAAAGAAGTTGATGATTTTGAGTTAAGAAGAAGTAAAAAAGTTAGAGTAGAAAAAGATTTTGGTCTTGATTTTTATGTGTTTAATGTTGAAGATGACCTTCTAACTCTGAAAGAAGCATTATCTTCACATGATTCTATTTTTTGGAAAGAGGTTGTAAATGATGAAATGGAATCACTAATTTCTAATAAAACTTGAAAACTAGTTGATTTACCACCGGGTTGTAAAACTATTGGTTGCAAATGGGTCTTACGTAAAAAGTTGAAACCGGATGAATATATTGATAAATATAAAGATAAGCTAGTTGCAAAAGGTTTAAACCACTAGAAGGCCTAGAATTTTTTATACTATTTCTCCGGTAACAAGAATTACATCCACAAGATTTTTAATTGCTATGGCTGCAATTTTTGATTTGCAAATTCATCGAATAGATGTAAAAGTACTGCTTTTTTTAATAGAGACCTAAATGAGGAAATTTATATGGAACAACCCGAGTCTTTTGTTGAAGCAGGCTAAGAAAGCAAAGTGTGTAAACTTACTAAACTCCTATATGGCTTGAAACAGGCACCAAAATAATGGTATGAAAAGTTTGATTCCTGCATGATTGAAAATGGTTTTAAAATAAATGAGTGTGATAAGTGCATATATCATATGTCTTGGAATAATTCACATGTAATTATTTCCCTATATGTTGATGATTTGTTGATCTTTGGCTCTAACATGAATGTTATTAATGAAACTAGAAATATCCTGAGAAGGCATTTTGATATGAAAGATCTTGGTGAGATAAATTTTATTCTTGAAATAAAAATAACAAGAACATGTGAGGGAATTTTCCTTGACCAGTCATATTATGTTGAGAAAATTTTGAAAAAATATAACTTTCTTGAGCTACTCCTTTTGATTCAAGTGTTCACTTATTTCCTGTTGAAAGTGAAAATGATGTAATAAATCAA
This sequence comes from Solanum pennellii, assembly GCF_001406875.1. Lineage (NCBI taxonomy): Eukaryota > Viridiplantae > Streptophyta > Magnoliopsida > Solanales > Solanaceae > Solanum > Solanum pennellii. The sequence goes on along the minus strand of NC_028644.1, from coordinate 4,610,116 downwards.
AAGGAATATGCTAGCATAATCAGAAGTTTGAGATATGTGACTGATTGCACTAAGCCTGATATTACATATACAGTAGGAGTACCGACATGTTTACAAGCAAGCCAGGTAATGAACATTGATACGCTGTAACAAGAGTTATGAGATATATAATTGGAACGAAAAATTGTGGTTTGTTCTATAAAAATATCCTGCTGTACTTGAAGGTTTTCGCAATACAGATTGGAACACTTAATCATGTGATTCCTGTTCTACAAGTGGTTATATTTTTACGTTAGGTGGTGGTGCTTTTGTTGGAAATCAAAAAAGCAAACTATAATTGTTAACCTACCATGGAGGCTGAACTAATTTCTTTTGCTCCAGCTACTGAGGAAGCGAATTGGTTAAGAGATTTATTGTTTCAGATTCCTTATTTTCAAAATCAATTCTTCCTATTTTAATTCGTTGTGATAACACCATTGCAATTAGTAGAATTCAAAATCGTTATTACAATGGTAAATCCAGACCTATAAGGAGGAAGCACAGTAATGTAAGATCGTATTTGACAAATGATACCATTAATGTTGATTATGACAAATCTTATAATAATCTTGCAGATCCTCTTACTAAGGCCTTAACAAGAGAAAAGGTCTGGAGCACATCGAGAGGGATGGGATTGAAGCCTACAAATTCTTGAATCATATATGAGGAAACCCAACCAGGGGACTAGAGATCCTATAACCAGGTTCAAAGGGAAAAACTAATTATATGATGACTTGTTGTGAAAAATGCACTATCTTTTTATTTTCCTCCCTATGATGTGAGTGCATTGTTTCTTGTAATTTGTGAAAGTTGAGTTTATAAAACTCTTAATGAATATTTGTAGCTTGTATGGGTGGAGTGTTAAGCTTACAGGAGCACTCTCGACAGAATTCACCTATGTGAAATGTGGAAGTAGGTTGCTTCTTATGAGAATTGAGCTTATTCTCAAAGTCACTCATGAAACCGGGATAGCACATGACCATAACGTGGTTGATTGAAAGATCATTTCAACACCTTGCTTATTATGTGTGAACAGTGATATCTTATTTCCTTTAAACAATCATAGTTCAAGTCTGAGACCATTACTACTCTGAAGTAAAAGTTACTGTTTCACTAAATAGAGGTTTAATGCAGAGGCACACCTTCATTATGCATAGTAGTCTTCCTTCAGCTGATGAACTCTCTTTTCTAATATTAAAATGAGTAGGGCATTGTTGGTTCTTTTGAGCATTTTAATATTTATTTATTATTATTAAAATTGTCTCGCATGATTTTGTCATTCGTTGAATAGCTATCCTGCCACAATTTATATGGAATAAAGGACATGTACTTGTGCCTAATTACTTAGTGGTCAATTAATAACCATAGGTATTATGCACTTTGCTTTCTGGTGAGTGTTGCAGTGAACGTTAGGGTAGTCAAAGTGTAACACTTGGTGCATTTGTTGTCCTTACCTTTATTTCATTCTTTTATTCCTTCATTATACCTTGTAACCTATATAACTCTTAAGGCAATTATCTTCACTACTTACTATCTATTGTATTCTTATTCATTGCTAGGAAGACTTCTTATAGTATAAATAGTGGTGATCTTCATTTGGTTTAGACACAACACACAAGAAAAAAATGTATAGTGAAATAGTTAGTCAAAAAGAGAGTCCTAATTAGTTGAAGGGAGGTGTTGCTTTTTATGGTGCTTTGAACTCAACTCTTGTCCAGAGTTGTTGAGTTAAACTTTGTGAAGGATGTTGTATCCTGGAGGGGACAAGTCATAGAGGAAAACTGCTGGACCGGTGAAAACATTTGTTGTAGTGGGCTTGAATCTCCTTAAAGATAACAAGATATCCGCGCCTCAGCCTGAAGAAATTTATTTCTTCATTTTATTTTCAAATGTAATCTTGTACAATTGTTATATTTTATGTTTTTCACTAGCAGGATAGGACCATGCCATTGGTTGAGGAGGCTCTTCTGAAAAAAGTCCTTGTTAAGGGCTCAAAGATTGAATCCATTAGTTTAATTTGTCCTTTACCCTGGCAAGATATAAGATGACTCTAGCAACATGGCAACACATTGTAGCATCATGATGCTCAAAGTGATGGTTATCAGTTACAGATCACCAAGAAAAATAAATTTAGTATATTATTTTCAGTATTTGCAATTATAGTATATATTCAATTGTAAAGTTTTGATGTTAAATTGTACCTGCATAATTACTATTCAGTTGATCTTCTGTTAGTCTATATTCAGATTTGCTCATATCAGCTCACTATGCTAAGTTTTAGACAGTTGTTTTACTCAACTATTAAACATATAGTACATTTCATGTGCAGATGTCATTCGGCCCTGCATCATTTAATGATGCTGTCATCATCATTTTATGATACAAATCAAGGTACTTATGACAGTAGACGCATCATTAAGACTATTTTCATCCAACTTTGGTGAGAGCTTCTTACTTTTGGAGAGCTACAATTTATATTGAGTATTATAATTAGTTGGTATAATATATATATATATACACACACACACACACACATATATATATATATATATATATATATATACTAGCCTGAGGTCTTCTCCTATCTGAGCCAAATTGGTCTATCTCTTGTTTGAGCTCAACTCTTTCTTCTCACAGTTAGGTTGCCATATTTGTAAGACTATCACAGAGAGACCCTTGAAACCTTAGAAGTTGAGCTTGTTCCCATTACATGATTTGCTCACCATCTCTGCTCTTCATAATTTTTTTCTTGTAAGGAGTGACGATATTCTTCTAATTGAGTCTTAGATAGACCTGTAACAAGTAGATTATTAGTGTCAACCATAGCTTACATTTTTGTGAGTCTAGAATGACTTATTTTCATAGCTTACCTTATTTCTTCTTGTTGCTTTAGTAGTTTCTTTAATAAATCAATAATGTGAGCCTCTTGTTCCACATCCTCCACTTCATTACTCCTGTCAACATCACAAATAATAGAAGAAACACAATAGGGGCTCAGAAAGAGTTAGGACAACTATTTTAATGTTCATCTTGACCATCACGTATATGACACACATTCCATTCAAAAGATAAGGTAGGTGCAAACAACTCTTTTTTGAATAGTATCACATTTTGACATTCAAGTGGGATACTCCACAACACTAACAAGGATATCTATAATCCAAACAATATCTATCCCAAGTTATGATATCAAAAACAGTATCAAAATACTGAAATAACAAAAAATATTTATACAAAACAATATAAGATGTATAAAAGCACTTGTAAAATAAAAATTAAAACTTAGAAATTAGAAATTTGTTTATTTTTCAAGTTCTGGGAAATGGCGCTAAAATCTTGTTGCATCCAAATGCATACACAAGTATACGTGATCGTAAAAGCAATATAGTAGCTCTTCTTAGGAGTTGGATGTCGAACCCACATGCATAAGATTGCTTAGCAAATAACTAACTCAAGTTAAATTATTAAGTGAGATCGTAATCAAAAGAAAGTTCATGTGTTGTAACTTCTAACATAATGTAAATCAAAAGGAGAATTCTGAGATCATGGCTTACTTCATAACCATGTATAACACTAATTTCTTCATTGATTAAGTTATATATCCTATTTGTTGATTCACAGGATTGATAATATGATCATGTTCTCACACGCCTCTTCCCCTCTACAATAATTGGACATATAACTATATTATTGAGCGGTGATAGGTCAACCAATTTTGATTCATTAAGCTATCTACCCATATTTCAACCAAAAGAGGTGATCTAGGTATATGACCCTTTGGTTCTTATTGATTTAAATAAAGGTATATCCCTATCCTAGGCGCAAATCTATCTCTAATTCTAGTTAGAAATTAGAAATTAGAAATCACCCCTTATGGTTTTTGTTCTAAACTAAGGTTCCATCGCCTGAGTTCACAAAAGGTTTATAGATTAACTCTAATGATAGCTAAACATTAAAATAGTAAGCGCAACCAATAATGATAAACTACAATAAACAACTCAAAATAATGTTATACCAGTGTGTGTTTATTTTTATTTTTTTTGGTAAATAAAAGATTTATTACCAAGTAGGAATTACAAAGCAGAAAAAAAACAAGATGGACAGTCCCCAGACTTGTATCGGTTGTCTAACTTCTCTATCTTAACTCCCAAATCCCTCTCTATGAGTTGAAACATGATCCAACTAATTAAGTACTTTACTCTACACTAGTGGTGACAAAGAGGCGGGCTGGATCAAATATGGGCGGGTTGAAAATGGGTAATAATTCAATTCACCCATATTTGATATGGGTAAAAATTGATTGGGTAAGAAATGGGTTGGGTAAAATACTATTTTACCCATATTTTCATGAATAAATAGTGTTTTACTTAAGAATTCAATATGAAGAAGATATTTTAGTGTTTTCAGATATGAAAAATGTTGACATGCTTCATTTAGTTTATTTGTATCAGAAAAAAAAAATCCTACAACTTTCAATATAAAATAAATCTATGTAATAACAAGATGAAAATATTTTTAATTTCAAAGTCAATGAATATTTGCATTTTAGGACTAAAAGATGCTTAATGCACTTTAAGCAATGTCAATACTAATACATGATTTGCTTATTTACACTATTATTGATTATCCAATATACAATTAAATAAATAAATAAAATGTAATTATAATTAACAAAAGAAATATACATTTGAATTATATATTTTGGAGGGTCAAAGACTTCACCAACATTATAGGAGTTCTGGTTGTTTGCTGGAAAATTCGTTGGTTTCTCTATTGCCACAAGACATGGAAACTAATAACAGATAGTATTAAATAATAGTATTAAATAATATTAGTATTTACTGTGTACTAATCCTAGTCCTATTAGGATTAGTACTCCTTAATCCTAATCCTATTAGGATTAGTACTCCTTCCTATATCTCCTATATATATCTCCCATGTATTCCCTTATTAGGTTAACACTTCAATACAATCAATATACCTTCATGGTATCAAGAGCCAGAAAACCTAGATCTTATTTTCTCTAGGTTTTTTCTCTCTTTAGGGCACCGTTCGTTCCCTCTCTTCTCTTGGGCGGCGGCAGCCATGACAACCGACGTGGATCCTCTCGATTCACTTCCTTCTGGCGTTAAACTCCTTCTCAGGCATCTTCATGCCCTGATTCCCGAAAAATTATCAGACATAAATTACCCTACATGGAAAATCACCGTTCTTACAGCCCTTGAGGCCAATTACCTTCTCAAATACGTCGATGGAAGCACAGAACCGCCGCCGGCAGTCATCACCGCCACGGACAAATCAGAAAAAACCAATCCGGCCCACGCCGCCTGGAAAGCCGTGGATGTCCAGATCCGATCATGTTTGATTGCGGTCATCTCTCCCACGGTTCAGAAACACGTCCGATCCTACACAACTGCTTCAGCCCTGTGGACGGCCCTCGCAACACGCTATGCATCAATTTCCCACTCTCATATTTTTCAATTGCGTGATCGTCTCCACACAATTACCAAAGGCACGAAAACTATGGCGGAGTATTTAGACGAGGTCTCCACCATCATCACAGCCCTCGACACCGTGAACGAAATCATTCCCGAAAAAGATCTCGTCATGTGCGTCGTTCGGGGGCTCCCATCAGCTTACTCCTCCATTAAACAGGCGGTTCGCATCAGTCCAACGCCCGTTGACCTGGATACTCTCTCCTCGTGGCTAAAAAGTGAAGAAATCAACGTGGATCTGGAGAGCAAACTTCTTCTCCGAGAAGCCGCTGTTATGGAGCCGGCCACCGCCCTCACCGCAAGCCAGAACTATCGCGGGGGGCGTGGTGGCGGCCGGCAGGGGAGCCGCGGCGGCTACGGCAGAAACAGCGGAGGCCGCGGGCGCGGCGGTCGGCAGGGCAGTCGTCCGCCGTACGACGGTCAGCAGCACGGCAGCAACAACAGCCTGCACTCCTTCGGCAGCGGCGGGCAGTCATCTTCCAGCGGCGGGCAGGGCACTTACGAGCGGGATCGTCCAACTTGTCAAATCTGTCAGAAAACAGGACACACCGCTGTTCGTTGCTGGTTTCGGTATGAGGAGAGCCGAAATAGTGATAACCGTGCCAATTATGCATCTCAAGCCGGCCCTTCCACTGAATGGCTGTTGGATACTGGGGCCAACATGCACGTTACTTCTGATCTATCCAAGCTTAACGCTCCAAATCCATATCATGGCTCCAATGGTATTACTGTTGGCAACGGTGAGTCCCTTAATATTTCTCACACTGGCACGGGTACCATTAAAACCCCCACCGCTATCTTTCACCTAGGTAACCTTACCCACGTCCCTTCTATTAAATCCAATCTCCTTTCAGTTCACCAATTCACAAAAGAAAATAATTGCTCACTCTTGTTCACCTCTAATGATTTTCAGATCCTAGACAATACTACCAAGAGGGTGATTTTTCAGGGCCCCTGTGAGCATGGTCTGTACGTTCTTCCTGGCACAAGTTCGTCTGCCCACCCAGTTTCAGAAAGCGTTCCTGTGGCTCCGGTGGCTCTTTCGGCTGATGGCCACAGTCTGTTGTGGCACAGTCGTCTGGGTCACCCGTCTACTCAAATAATAAATTCTTTAATGTCTCAATTAGGTTTTTCTTCCATTCATGTAAACAATTGTGACTCCTGTTCAATTGCTAAATCTCATAAATTACCTTTTACTTTATCTGAGAAGCGTACAACTGCACCTTTTCAACTTATTCATTCTGACCTATGGGGTCCTACTGCTGTTCCTTCATTTGCTGGTTTTCGCTATTATATTTGTTTTGTGGATGATTTTACAAAATACACTTGGTTGTACCCACTAAAACACAAATCACAGGCATACACCACCTTTGTCACTTTTGAAAAAATGGTTAAAACACAATTCAATTCTCATGTTAAACTTTTTCGAAGTGACAATGGAAAGGAATATGTCAATAACATCTTTGGCCAGTTTCTGCAATCCCTGGGAATTATACATCAAACCTCCTGTCCATACACTCCCGAACAGAATGGGGTGGCTGAGCGTAAGCATCGCCATCTCATTGAAACGGTGGTTACTCTTCTACATCAATCTCATCTCCCTGTCTCCTTTTGGGTAGAAGCTCTAGCCACCGCAAACTACCTCATTAACAGAATGCCCAGTCACACTCTCTCCAACAAATCACCCTATCAACTCCTTTACCAAGAACTTCCCAATTATACCAACCTCCGCGTCTTTGGGTGTCTTGCCTACCCTTGGCTACGCCCTCATATTACTCACAAATTACAACCCCGATCCCGTCCTTGTATTTTTTTGGGCTATCATCCTACCTCCAAGGGTTATCGCTGTCTTGACCCACAAACTCATAAAGTCTACATATCTCGTCATGTCAAATTTGTCGAAAATGAGTTTCCCTACGAGTCTATTTCCTCCTCCACAAATACATCATTCATTGGCGTCCTTCCCCTTTTTCCAACATACTCACAGGGTCCCTCACCACCTTCCCCCACACCTCCACCCACTACCCAACCACCCCTCATCACCCCTTCGACCGTCACCCACAATACACCCGCAACCACCACCCACACTCACAACCAACCCGAACCACCCCATACCCACAACATCTCCAGCCCGATCCGTTTTGGGTCCTTCCCGGCCACCCCCGAATCACCACCGCCCGTGCCACCCCCCAATACTCATCCCATGTTAACCCGTGGCAAAGCCGGTATCTTTAAACCCAAAACCTTTCAGGCTACCATACTACCAAATACACCCCTTCCCGATAGTGAACCAACAACCTACTCTGTTGCCTCAAAAAATGCTTATTGGCGTCATGCTATGGATGACGAGTTTAAGGCTTTGACTGATCAGAAAACTTGGGTTCTTGTACCTAAGCCCCATGGGCGGCACCCAGTGGGCTGTAAATGGGTGTACAAAATTAAACACAATGCGGATGGCAGTATTTCCAGGTACAAGGCTCGTTTGGTTGCTAAAGGCTACAATCAGGAGTATGGGCTTGATTACTCCGAGACATTCAGTCCTGTTATTCGGCAGGAAACCATTCGCCTGGTACTGTCACTCGCCGTGCGCAACAATTGGCTCATCAATCAGTTGGATGTTTCCAATGCTTTTCTTCATGGCATGCTTGATGAAACTATCTACATGACGCAACCACCGGGCTATGTTGATCCCCGCTTCCCTCAACATGTTTGCAAACTCCAGAAGTCTCTGTATGGGCTCAAGCAAGCCCCCCGTGCTTGGTACACACGTCTGAAAACGTTCCTCCAGGGACTCGGCTTCACGTGTTGCGTACACGACACGAGTCTGTTTACTCGACATTCAGCACACGGTACAGTCATTCTTCTTGTCTATGTAGATGATATCATTATTACAGGCTCTACTGCAGCTCTCATTCAGGATGTCACTCGAGCTATGCATACTACCTTCAAAATGAAGGACCTTGGCCCGTTACATTATTTTCTGGGAATGGAGGTTTCTCGGACAGGCAGCGGCTTGTTTCTTCATCAGTCAAAATATGCTCGAGATCTGTTGCAGAAAGCTGGACTGGAAAAATGCACCAGTCAACCAACACCGATGGCAGTCTCTTCGTCTACGAATGGAGCCGACACCCCCTTTGCCGATATCACCCACTTCCGCAGCCTCATTGGGGCTCTACAGTATCTGGCCATTACCCGTCCTGACATCCAGTTTGCTGTCAACCGAGTTGCTCAGCGCATGCATCAACCAAGTGAACATGATTACCATTGTCTAAAACGCATTCTCAGGTACATTTTTGGCACTCTTGGTCGTGGTTTACTCATTCGACCCGGGGACTTGGAGCTTCGGGGTTTCTCAGATTCAGATTGGGCGAATGATAAAAATGACAGAAAATCTACATCGGGGTTTCTCGTTTTTTTGGGGCCGAACCTGATCTCCTGGTGTACAAAAAAACAACCCAAGGTCTCTCGGTCCTCGACTGAAGCTGAATACCGCGCCCTTGCTCTTCTTGCTGCTGAGACCATGTGGGTCACATATATTCTTCGCGAACTCCGCGCCACTCACACTGTTCCTGCTCTCTATTGTGACAACAAATCAACCATCTGTGTGGCCAAGAATTCCGTCCTACACACCAGAATGAAGCATGTTGATACCGATTGTCTCTTTGTTCGCGATGAAGTTCAGGCCGGCACCATGACTGTGCAGTATGTACCCACTGAAGAACAACCGGCTGATATTCTCACCAAGCCTCTCCCGAGCCGACAGCACGATTACCTCAGTTCCAAGCTTCCGTTCGCTTCCGCTCAGCTCAGCTTGAGGGGGGATAATAACAGATAGTATTAAATAAATAGTATAAAATAATATTAGTATTTACTGTGTACTAATCCTAGTCCTATTAGGATTAGTACTCCTTAATCCTAGTCCTATTAGGATTAGTACTCCTTCCTATATCTCCTATATATATCTCCCATGTATTCCCTTATTAGGTTAACACTTCAATACAATCAATATTCCTTCGTGGTATCAGTTGGATGTTTCCAATGCTTTTCTTCATGGCATGCTTGATGAAACTATCTACATGACGCAACCACCGGGCTATGTTGATCCCCGCTTCCCTCAACATGTTTGCAAACTCCAGAAGTCTCTGTATGGGCTCAAGCAAGCCCCCCGTGCTTGGTACACACGTCTGAAAACGTTCCTCCAGGGACTCGGCTTCACGTGTTGCGTACACGACACGAGTCTGTTTACTCGACATTCAGCACACGGTACAGTCATTCTTCTTGTCTATGTAGATGATATCATTATTACAGGCTCTACTGCAGCTCTCATTCAGGATGTCACTCGAGCTATGCATACTACCTTCAAAATGAAGGACCTTGGCCCGTTACATTATTTTCTGGGAATGGAGGTTTCTCGGACAGGCAGCGGCTTGTTTCTTCATCAGTCAAAATATGCTCGAGATCTGTTGCAGAAAGCTGGACTGGAAAAATGCACCAGTCAACCAACACCGATGGCAGTCTCTTCGTCTACGAATGGAGCCGACACCCCCTTTGCCGATATCACCCACTTCCGCAGCCTCATTGGGGCTCTACAGTATCTGGCCATTACCCGTCCTGACATCCAGTTTGCTGTCAACCGAGTTGCTCAGCGCATGCATCAACCAAGTGAACATGATTACCATTGTCTAAAACGCATTCTCAGGTACATTTTTGGCACTCTTGGTCGTGGTTTACTCATTCGACCCGGGGACTTGGAGCTTCGGGGTTTCTCAGATTCAGATTGGGCGAATGATAAAAATGACAGAAAATCTACATCGGGGTTTCTCCTTTTTTTGGGGCCGAACCTGATCTCCTGGTGTACAAAAAAACAACCCAAGGTCTCTCGGTCCTCGACTGAAGCTGAATACCGCGCCCTTGCTCTTCTTGCTGCTGAGACCATGTGGGTCACATATATTCTTCGCGAACTCCGCGCCACTCGACATATTTCTGCTCTCTATTGTGACAACAAATCAACCATCTGTATGGCCAAGAATTCCGTCCTACACACCAGAATGAAGCATGTTGATACCGATTGTCTCTTTGTTCGCGATGAAGTTCAGGTCGGCACCATGACTGTGCAGTATGTACCCACTGAAGAACAACCGGCTGATATTCTCACCAAGCCTCTCCCGAGCCGACAGCACGATTACCTCAGTTCCAAGCTTCTGTTCACTTCCGCTCAGCTCAGCTTGAGGGGGGATAATAACATATAGTATTACAAAATAGTATTAAATAATATTAGTATTTACTGTGTACTAATCCTAGTCCTATTAGGATTAGTACTCCTTAATCCTAGTCATATTAGGATTAGTACTCCTTCCTATATCTCCTATATATATCTCCCATGTATTCCCTTATTAGGTTAACACTTCAATACAATCAATATTCCTTCAGAAACTTGCAGCCATTGCCATCCTATAAACCTCAACTCTTGCTTGCTTGCCTTTACAATGGGTGTTTACCAACGTACATTCTCATCCCATCCTCGAGCCTCTCTTTCAAGGACCTTTTGCAAAACTTGAGCTGCGAACACATATCGAAAGAACAAGTGGTTGTGGCTTTCCGTGCATAGAGCACGGTATATCTTTTACACATCCCCATGTGGCTGAGTAGCCTCTTTTGAAGTGCTAAGTATAATATGAAAATCCACTTTTGACGGGCAACATTATTACGAATTAATCTTCTCAAGTCTACCTTATGGTACTCTCCTCTAAGAGATTTATACAATTGTTTGATAGAGAACTTGTCAGTCTGCTTGATATATTCGTCATTCCAACGAATAATCTCAAGCTCATTGTACATTTGGAGTATTTTCCTCACCCATAATCTGTCTTTCTTAGTACTTACATTCCACAGTAACTTACTTATTGTAGCCTTGCTTCATGTATGAGTATGTAGTAAATTAAGTCCCCCTGCAGTTTTAGGATATGCAGGAAATGCCTTTCTAGATGCATCCACACATCTTGTCTATAAGAAAGTCCTGCATAGTGTTTCAATACATTTGATCACTTTTTAGGATTATAAACACTTGAGACCAGAACACTTGGATGGAAAACATCATACTCTTAATCAACTAAGCCCTTCTTACATAATATAGAAATATGGATGTCCAATTCTGAACTTTATTCACTATTTTATATGTATCAATGGTTGGTATTGTAAGATTGATACTCTCTTAGTACTCAGGGTAACACCTAAGTACTTAAAAGGTAGGAACCCCTGTGAGAAGCCCAATTCTTGTAGGGTTTCTGCTTGTATAGCTGTTGACACCCCTCCAAAATAAATAGAACTCTTATTAGAATTCTTAGAAGATACCACTTAATTGAGCCAGTGTCAACTCAAGAGTAGAAGATCATCAACAAAATTTAGTTGTATTATCTGCAATCTATCATATTTTGGGTGAAAATGAAAATCAATTTCTTGCTGCAGATTCTTTGGCAATCTTGCAAAGTACTCCATGGAGAACACAAACAAGTAAGGGAATATTGGGTCCTTTGTTTCAATCCCTTCATGCAAACAATATACTGCTATAAAGGAAAACTTGCAATTTAGAGATTTGATTCTCACATCCGAGTGGATCTATTTTTCATCAATTTCCACTAGTTCACACTCCATGACTGAAGGATCCCATATGATCTAGATTCTCCCTTTAATTATTGCAACTATAGTTATCTATTTTAACCTACCTTGGTGTAATGATTTTCAGCACTCTGGCTGCTTGATGTTCTTTCACCTTATGTTCAAGCAATGCTAAGAAAATAACATTATGAGTACTAATAAACCGTTTAAATTCCTTCTGCTTATGAACTTCATTCATACCCCTAATGTTCCATGCTACTAGTTTCATAATTAAGTATTTAGAATGAATAGTATCCCTTCCGGACCCGAGCTAATCCCGAGACGCGTACACGGGACCTAGGATCACAAGTGACCCAAGCTAACCTAACTGGCATGACATGAGCATACTATGAATAATAATAACTGATGCAGAGGCTAATCATAAGTAAATCTGAAATGATGGGGAATACAAATATACTAACAACTAAATATATGAAATCTGAGAGTTTAACACAATAGAAATATCAAACCCAAATAATAAGTTAAATCTAACTATGTCTGAAATAAGCCTCTAAACTGATTAGAAATGTCGGGACATGCCGCAACTAGATCTAGGAAAACTGATAGTAAAGACTAAAAGCGATAAAGATAAACATGTCACTATTCCTCAAAAAATTAGGACTTACCACTGATGCTGCTAAACTAAAGATCGAGAACCGATCTATGCGTGATCTGACTGCAGAGTATGCATCAATACATGAAAGGTAATAAGAATGTAGGATAGAGTAAAGCCGAAATAAACATATAACTGACCAAGTGCTAAATCAAGAGCATAATCTGAACATAATATAGATACTGAATATTGACCTAATTAACTAAATGCAATGACCAATTTATAACATGCTGAAACTGAATACTGACTAAATTGAATGTGGTCAACATAATGGAGTCTGACTGAACTATAGGTACTACTAATAACCGATAATAAAACCACATAAGCTAAATGTGGAGTACGATGTGTACGCCCCATCGAGAGGACTCAATATATCCTATCGGAGGTATAGAGGCATGCTGGCGTGATCACTAAAATGATGACCACATATGGGACTTACAACCTACATTGCTTGTAATTCTAGGACTATTTGGGTACGTTGGACCCTGGTCCAACTCGGTATTATGCTACTCTCAATAGATTAAGTGATTAACACATCATGACTGAATTTCTGTATTTTACTAAATAGCTCAAATTGTCATTCAAAATGAGAATGTGCAATAATATACTGCTAATGACATATTAAAAAACTGAGGCATGTATATATGAAATAACTGAAATATTTGACCTAGCATGTGTAATTCACAAGAAAAATAAATACATAGTTAGGGCTCTGAAAGTCATGCAAGAAACAAAGTAATAACATGATAATCTGATTCGGAACATGTAAATAACTAATTCATGATAATCTGTTGAAGTTCTGGAAACCCTAGGTCTAGTCATGATGAGGGAATCAAGAATTTGACTGAATTCTAGGGACCTAATGGGCGAAAAAAACCCACTAATGAAATGTCACATACGTAGTGACGAATTCTACGTAGAAATTTTTTTTATTTCGGGGGTAGAATTGATGGAACCTTATTGCGTTCTTGAACTAGGGTTGGTCACTTCTTTCGTCTCTAAATTTCTAAGTTTTGATGTATGATTTTGACTTAGGTAATTTTTAGTTATGTTTCAAGGCTAAAACTAATCAAACTATGTAGTTTAGGGGTTAAACGATGTAGTTTAGGTGTCCAACAAATAGAGAAAAAAGACCGAAATAACCCTACTTAAAAATTGAAAGGGTCGACCATGGCCACTTTCACAGACCGTGGTGGGTCGTGTTCTAAACATGGTCCGATGGCTACTGATTATGGGGGACTTGTCTACGAGCCCTACCACGGTCCATGTGGAGGACCACGGATCGTGAAGGTCCCCATGGTCCTCACTTGGGCTGAGGTTTGGAGGCTCAGGTCTGGGACTACTAGATAGCCTTCACGAACCACCCCACGACCCGTGGGAAGGACCACCGACCATGAAGGTCCTCGTGGTCCTCACTTGGGTATGGGGATCTAAGGAACTATCTAGGGCGGATACTGCCTTGATGTCATGGACGCCACCACGGTCTGTCATAGAGACCATAAATCGTAAAGGTGCTCGTGGTCTAATGTTTGGGACTGGTGAAGTCCAAGTAATGACCACAGGCAGGTCAACAAACCGTGGAACCTATCACGGTCCGTGAACCCTGTTGTGGTTCACTGGTTCAAGTAAGTTTCTACAAAAAAAATTATGGTCTAGGTTTTCGAGGTGTTACATAGGCATTGCTCTGCCAGCACCCTGTCCTCCACCACCTGCTGCCACAAGTATTATGTCATGATCATGAAGTACACTGAATTCATTTGTAGTGTTAAGAAGTCTCTTATCTAGGTTCATCCCTCCTTTACCTGCAGACTTGCCTGTTACTTCCATCCATGATGTCAACTGGTGTGTTGGATCCTTATCAGGTTTATGTAAAGTCATAGTATACCCAAGTTCATGATTTCCACTTGTCTCTTGATTATTACTATTGCTAGGAATATCAATTGTATTCGCTTATCCATTCTCCTTAACTACTTGGCCTCCATCAGCACGGTGCTTCCATTCCATTCTTTTCTTCCCATGTCTACTTTATGTCTGGCTTTTACATCCTCCTTATTTTGGAACTTATGCCCTATGGGCAGGCATGTCGGACAGTATGTTAGGAACCTATTCATAATTGATCACATGTGTAAATATTCTACCATTAGGACCTCCACTTTTAATTTTGTTGGTAGAGTTATAGTGATATCCATCTCAATGAGTACTCTAGCATATGAGATATCCACCTGTGTGTTATATTCATCTGCATAAATAGGTACCCCCAACCACTTTCAATTCTGCTTAGAGAAATTTCACCTCAACAAATCAATGGAAGGTTAGGAAACTTAACCCAAATTGGAATAGCCTGCATCACCCTTGTTAAAATCAAACTCCGAGGATCATGTTTTCATAATAATGGGTTTGTTATATAGCATATGGGCCTGCATAAGAAACCTCATCTCTATCCTTAAGCTTAGAGAACTTCACAAGAAAATTGTCATCATTATGGTAATATACCTTTGGCTTCATAATAAAATTTTAGTTGGTTGTGATATACCTTTCTAGTGTTGCTATTGTAGGATCAATAACCACCACATTGAGGATTAGTGCATGCTTCCATCTTTGGGTTTTGAGTTCCACCTCTACTTTGGGAAGTTCCAGCACTGCCTCACCATTGCGCACTATATGTGCTACGTACTACAGTGTCGTTCGTTGCGCTGCTGATCGATTCCCTTGAAATAGATTCACCCATCTTGTCTTCTCCGGTTATTCAATACACACATGTTTCATCTGTGTAACTAGATACACGGGGTTTTTAGTTGGCGCATTTTCACCAATTGGTTGGTCTGTAGTTATAATCCCCGTCACAATCATAGAGTTTAGGTCTGGGGTTTTAGTGTTCAGAATAGGGTTTTAGGACCCAACAATACTGGTCATTGATCTTGCCCCGCCAAGTCAAGTGCATTTGTCACCTGCATTTGTGCTTTGTCTTTGGCAATAGTGTTCATCTTCTTCCCCCGACCACTCGCGATTTCAAACGTGCCTCGTGTTAGTTCGCCAAACGTGCGTTGCGAGAGAAAAGAGAAAAAGTTGGGATTATATATAATTATAACTCTTGAAAGATTGTGATTTTTCATGCCTCAAGCCTTAATTTCTTTATTATTAATCTTTAATCTTGTAACAATTGGGGGAACAGATCATCCCTCTTTTGTTGTATATCTTTAACATGTCCTTCATGAAGTTCCGATCCATTTTATGTCCCTTCAAGAGGTTGTTTCTATCGACTACTTGCTCTTCTGAAATGCTACCACCAAGCGTACTTTAACAGTAGCACATAACTAAAATTAGTTTAGGCCTAATCCATCCTTGGCCCCTTAAAGTTGGCATTAACTTTCACTTGGACATCCTAACTATGCTTTGTTCATTTTAAGCACCTAAACACTTTTTATATTTTCAAACTTTCTAGTGTCTAAATCCAGACGCCTGGAAAAATCAAAAACTTAGTTTTACTTTCTTTTTTTTTCTTCCAGAGGCCAAACCCATGCCCCCCCCCCCCCCCC
>NC_028644.1:4579855-4593269 GCF_001406875.1 Solanum pennellii | reverse complement strand
CCCCCCCCCCCCCGGTATTTTCTTCTTCTTCTTGTGCCTCCTTTCCCTTTTCATCTTCTCCATCAAAAAGGCATTAACATAGGTTAGTTCACAAAGTAAAATACGTTGGAAGAATGAGGGAAATCATATCAAATCGAAAAGTTTTTGTTGTATGACATTTAAAAGAAGTTAATTTCTTGTGAACCTAGATTGGGATTTACAATGAAGAATATGTAAAATAAATTATTTTTTTTCATTGGAGGTTGTTGTTTATTTCTTTTTTATCCCTTGAAATCAATTTAATTTTGTAATTTCGATGGAGAAGGTAAGAATGTAAATCAGTTTTTTCATTTGAAAAAAGTTTGATTTCTTTTTTTGTTTCCTCGAAATTGATTTTTCTTTTGAATATGAATCAAGATAAAAATTCGATTTTCAAAAAAAGATGGAAGAATCAAAGAGTGTGGCCTAGTAAAGTACTGTAGAAGTTTTTTAAAAAGTTATGTGGTGATGGAGGATGGTAGAAGGTGGAGAAGATGAAAGGGAGAAAGCAAGGAAGAAGAAGGAGAAGAAAATATTTACAAAAAAAGTCAGAATATTTATAAAAGTCTTGACGCGCTTAAAATTCGTGTAGCACATGTTAAATGCTTAGACAGTGAAAAGTATCAAAATCACACAATGAGACGTGACATGAAATGTCTAAAATGAACAATGCTTAGTTGAAGTGTCTAAATGAAAGTTTGTGTCAACTATAGGGGGTCACTGATGGGTTAAGACATTAGTTTACAACATATAATTTTTTTTAAAGAAAAATTGACTAGCTGACCACCTCACTATTTTTTTTATTGTTTTTGTTTGGCAAAGTATTGCTATGATCATATATATGTGTTGTTTGAATATAATACAAATATGATCCTGGAAGTCAAGCAATGGTACAAGGAAAATGCCATTCTATTGAATCAGAATACCAACATTTTTCCACTATATATATAAAAGTAATGTTAGAGGGAACATATCATATAGAATTGACTAAGACACACTACTGCTTTTCTGTTTGTTTTTTCATATATATATTATATTATTTTAGTTTTGTTTTTAAGGATTGGAGTTATCGTATTCTTTCTTTTAAAAAAAAGAGGATCTACGTTGTTTTTCGATTATGTCGATTGTTATAGTTTATCTCATACATGGTCATTGGACTTTACATGTTATATTGAATTTTTTAAAAAAATAACAAAATTATTAAATGTCATTAAATAATTTTCTCAAAGTAAATTGTAGCATCATTGAGCTAGATCCGAAGATTTTTGGATTTTTAGATTATTCATTATTATATAATTTAATTTAGGTCAAGATATCTTTGTAAAACAATTATAGATCCGTATTCATTTGTATTGAATGGAGGTCTGTATGTGAATGGTTAAGATATTAGACCATTAAGTGCATTTGTTTTTATTAACATCTGCAACATTTAATATGTCTAAATCATTTAGATCTAGAACATAGCCTTAATATTATTAAGTGATATATAATATTCATCATCACTCTATCTACAATCATCCGCCACCATCGCTACCTCTGTCATCATAACCATCGTCATCACCACCACGACCACCATTTTAAACTGTCATCGTCATCTACCACCAACCACTTCTATCTTCAAAACCACCATTGTTGCTAACTACTACTATAAGATACTACAACACTTACCTTCTCCATCATTATGATATCCATTGTCGCCACTGCCAGCGACTTTGCACCACTACTATAAACCATTATAGTCAATTTCTACTACCAACAAACTCTGTAATCACAATTAACACCGCCACCACCTACCACAATATATTCTTCAGTCACCACCATCACCCCCACCACCACTGTCACTTCCATCATTATTATCATCCACTGTCATCATTACTATTGTGGTCAATCACTACTACCAATCACCTCCATTATCATAACTAGCACCGCTACCAACTATCACAAACACATCACCAACCCATGCACCACCATAAATATCGTTATCTACTAACATCAACCAACTTCATTATCACAAACACCAAGACCACCACCAATCACCACGATTATTATAGTCATTACAACACCAACTAATGTTGAGAATATAATTATCTAATAAAAGTGTGTTCACTCTAATAATTTAAGCTTTTAGATGAGATGATCACACACTTCAATATGTTATAAGAATAGGCAGAAGTCCTGTGATCAAATCTCACTATCACCAATATCAAAAAAGGAAAATTACCACGTGCATGGTCCATGAAAAAGAATCAGGTCTGCACGTGAGGGGACATGTTGAGAACTACTTATAACGTTATGACTATCAAGAATTCTTGACTGTCCCGTTATTGATTAATAGATGGTTGCAGATATGAGGAGTAGAATGAGTTTGTTTGTTGCTGGGTTATCTCGTCTATCAAGAAAAGAGGGCAGGGCTGCAATGTTGATAGGTGACATGAATATCTCAAGGTTTATGGTATATGTGCAGCAGGTTGAGACAGAGAAACTAAGGGATGGAGAGGAGTTTAAAAATAAGATATCTAAGACAAGGAACGAGTCCGGGCAGCAAAAGAGTAATGTCAACCGATCATTATTCCAACAGAAACAAAAGGGACCTACTCCATCATCTGCTAGTGCACCTGCACCTAAGAATAAAAGTGAGTACAATAGTCAGAATTTTAGAGCCAAGCCTGCCTATTCTCAAGGCGGTATGACGCAAAGGGTAGTAAGCCTCCTGTCTGCGCTAAGTGTGGTAGGAACCACTCGGGTACTTGTCATGAGGGCTCCACCGGTTGTTTCAAGTGTGGCCAGAATGTGCATTTCACATGAGAGTATCCAAAGAACAAGCTGGGTAATGGAAATATAGCCAAGTCTTCTTCAGTTGCTCCACCAGACATAGCTGCACCTAGAAGGGCTACTTCCGATACTGGAGGAGGATCAAACCACCTATATGTTATCACCAGTCACCAAGAGCAAGAGGATTCTCCATATGTTTTCATTGGTATGACCCAAGTATTTAACAGATCTAGGAGCGAGTTTATCATTTGTAACCCTGTATGTTGCTATGAATTTTGATGTTATTCTTGAGCAACTTAGTGAACCCTTCAGTGTTTGTACACCTATTAGTGAGCCTATTCTAGCAGATATAGTCTATCATGATTTTCCCATTTCGTCAACCGCAGGATTACCATGGCTGATTTAGTTGAGTTAGACATGGTAGATTTTGATGTTATTCTTGGTATGAACTGGATTCATGCCTCTTATGCCTCAGTTGATTGTAGAACTCGAGTTGTCAAGTTTCAGCTTCCAAATGAGCCAGTCTTAGAGTGGAAAAGTAGTTCAGCAAGGCCTAAGGGACGTTTTATTTCGTACCTTAAGGCAAGGAAGTTAGTTTCTACAGGGTGTGTCTATCACTTGGTTTGATTCAATGACTCTAGTGTTGAGATACCTCTTATTCAGTTAGTTTCACTAGTAAAAGAGTTTCCAGGAGTCTCTCCAGATGATCTTCCCGAATTCCTTCCTGAGAGAGATAGACTTTGATGTAGACATTCTTTCAGATACTCGTCTTATATCTATCCCGCCAAATAGAATGGCACCAATAAAGTTGAAAGAGCTAGAATAACAGTTGAAAGACCTCCTTGATAAGGGATTTGTTCGACCAAATATCTCACCTTGGGGCGCTCCAGTTGTGAGGACGAGGGATGGCTCCCTTAGGATGTGTATAGATTACCGTTAGTTGAACAAGGTTACCATCAAGAATAAGTATTCTATTCCAAAGATTGATTATCTTTACGATCAACTTTACGGGGCTACCTATTTCTCTAAGATAAATCTCAGATTTGGCTACCATTAGTTAAGAGTAAGGGAATGTGATATTCCAAAGACATCTTCAGAACCTATTATGGTCATTATGAGTTTTTGGTCATGTCCATTGGTTTGACCAATGTGCCTACGACATTCATGGACCTTATGAATAGAGTATTCAAACCTTATTTAGATATGTTTGTTATCGTCTTCATTGATGATATACTAACATATTCAAGGAACGAAGAGGATCATGATAGTCATCTTAGAATAGTTCTCCAGACTAAAAACGATAGAGATTTGTGTGTCGAGTTCTCTAAGTGCGAGTTTTGGCTTGAGTCTATGTCATTCTTAGGCCACATTATGTTTGGAGAGGGAATTAAAGTTGATACTCAGAAATAGAGGCAGTGCAGAATTGGCCTAGACCCACATATTCAATTGATGTTTCTTGGTTTGGATGGATATTATTGAAGGTTCATAGAGGGGTTATCGTCTATTTCGTCCTCTTTGACCAAGTTAACTCAGAAAAAGTGAAGGTTCAATGATTTGAAGCTTGTGAGAAAAGCTTTCAGGAATTGAAAAAGAGGTTGACTATTGACCAGTGTTAACCTTACCAAAAGGTATTCAAGGCTTTGTTGTCTATTTTGATGCGTCCAGAGATGGTTTGGGTTGTGTATCAATGTCGAATGACAAAGTTATAGCTTATGCCTCCAGACAGTTGAAGGTTTATGAGAGGAACTACCCAACCCATGATCTAGAGAGTATTTTCTTTGAAAATATGGCGACATTATCTTTATGGTGTGCATGTGAATGTGTTCACCAATCGCAAGAGTTTTCAGTATGTATTTACTCAAAAAGAGATTAATCTCAGACAAAAGAGGTGATTAGAATTATCAAGGATTATGACATGAGTATTATTCATCACCCGTATAAGGCTAATGTTGTTGTTGATGCATTGAGTAGGTTGTCTATGGGTAGTACCGCCCATTCTGAGGAAGATAAGAAAGAGTTATCCAAAGAGGTGCATAGACTTGCACGATTAGAAGTCCGACTAATGGATTCCACAGAAGGAGGAGTAGTATTGATGAATGGTGTTGAATCATTATTAGTGCCATAAGTGAAGAGAATCAAGACCAAGATCCTTTATTGTTTGAATTAAAGGTCAGTGTTCATAAGCAAAAGGTGATGGCTTCTGAACAGGGAGATGGTATTTTGAGGTATCAAGGTAGATTGTGTGATTTATTTCAAGGGTAATTGGGATGTTGAACTGTCTGTCATTGAGTTTGCTTACAACAAGAGTTACCATGATAGCATCTAAAACAAATCTCCTATAGCATGGTTTGAAGTTGGTGAAGTAGGGTTGATAGGACCACACTTAGTTCATCAAGCTATGTAGAAAATGAAAGTTATTCAAGAAAGGTTGCAAATAGTGCAAAGTCGTCAGAAATCCTACAATCCTTTTAGGATAAGGGAGTTAGAGTTTGAAGTAGATGATTGGGTTTAATTGAAAGCTTCACCTATGAAGGGCGTTATGAGATTCGGTAAGAAGGGGAAACATAGCCTCCGGTATATTAGTCCCTATCGAATATCAAAGGGTTGGAAAGGTAGCTTATGAGTTAGAGCTACCACAAGAGTTAGCAGTGGTTCATCTGGTATTTCACATTTCCATGTTAAAGAAGTGCATGAGAGATCCTTCACTTATCATACCAAATGAAAACATTGGTATCAAGGATAACTTATCTTATGAAGCAATTCTCATTCAAATTCTAGATCGTCAAGATTTCGCAAGTTGAGGACCAAGGAAGTAGCATCAGTCAAAGTCCTTTGGAGGAATCAGTTTGTTGAGGAAACTATTAGGGAAGCTGAGGAGGATATGAAGAAAAGATATCCACATCTCTTCGAATCCGGAGAAATTTCATACCAAAGGTACTAATTCTCTTCTTAGTACTCTTAAATTTGTAAGTTAGCATGTTGTAATTGCATTGCTTGTTGGGTGTTTTAGTTGAATGTTACATGTTACACCAACGGGGAGATATTGTAACACCCCATAGCTAGAAAGAAGTTAAAAAGGTGGAAATAGTTATTTTTAAAAAAATATATAAAATCTGGAAAATTGTTAAGTTGGATTTTCGTTCAACTTCAAACGATCATAACTTCTAGCTCAGGGTTAGTTAAGTGTGTTTCCAGATAACGTAGGAAATATCTTGGAATAATCTTTCCAATGCTGATGATTTTGCGTGATTCCGAGTTTGCATGAGTGAGACATGCCCATTGGAAGTTGGGTGTCTAGTTAAGGAAGGTCAAACCAAATTTCAAAAAGGTAGTTTGGTCTTTTCCGTACACTTTTATTTTAATTCATTTTATATAATTATTTAGGGCTCTAAACTGAACTTGATCAGTTTACGCTTTGGAAAAATTGAGTTAGGGTTTTAGAGAAGAATAAGGAGAGGAGAAAAGAGAAGAAGAAACGAGGAAGTCGTCAAGTTCTTGAAACTAAGATCGTGGATTTCATCAACGATAATCCCAACGAGGTATGTGAGTTCACACAACATTGGGTTCATTTATCCACGCGCCAAACATGTTTAGTTGACGTAAATTTTTTCTAAAAAATTGAAAGTTTGAATGTTGAATTTACTTTTGTTCTTGAATTTGGGATGATATTGGGGAATTCTTGAGAGTTTAAGGTCGATTATAGAGTTCTTTTTAGTTAGGTTATTGGTTACATTTGTTGGGTATATGAATTTAAAGAGGATTTGAGAAAAAGAATCGAATTTAGGCAATTGGGGTTAGAAAACAAAAAAGGAACAAGTCGGCAGAATCTGGGTAGCAGGCCGTGTCGTGGACCTGTTCCTCAACTTTGAAAATTTCTCTTCACATCGTGGAGTGGTCACAGACCTTTCTTCCTAAAAATTAATTTCGCGACAAAAATTTAAATACAGCTCCGTGTTGCGGACCAGCTTTCATGCAGCGATTTCTTGATCTTTTCTCATGTTTAGCTATCTAAAAACACTCCTTAACATCATGAGATTTTTCCCATCATAAATCTCAATCCTTGAATCCATAATTCAATTCAAGGATCAATTAAGAGTCAAGTCAAGAGAAGTTCATAGAGTTTTCCAAAAGTGTTCTACAAATGATTTAACTTTATTTTAAGACTTGAGTTTTGAATTGAGTAAAGAGTAAAGACCGAAGTTCATTTGTTCAAAAGTATATGGAGACTATGTATTACAAAAGAGTTTTAAATGTTTTCACATTTAAACAAGAAAATGAAACTTTGATTTCCAAAGAGCCTTTGAGCTAGTTTTTCTGTAAAGAGTAAATGTTTTCACGTTAAAACAAGAAAAGGAAACCTTGTTTCCGAAGATCCTTTGAGATAGTTTTTCAGTAAAGATTAAATGCTTTCACATTTAAATAAGACAGGAAACTGATTTTTCCAAAGAGCCTTTGAGCTAGTTTTTCGTTAAAGAGTAAGCGCTTTCATGAATAAGCAAGAGGGGAAACTTTAATTTTCAAGATAGCTTTTGAGCCAAGTTTTGAGCAATTATCTCAAATCACAGAAAGAAGTATGTTTTTAAACATAAGATCTAGCATCATATTTTGGGAGTAGTATTGAGCACCATTGTGGGGAATAGTAGCCACCATGGGTAGAAGGGTCATACTTTTAGTGCTTTTTAGCATAGACTAGTGGATCCACTTAGTAGTACAGGTTGTATACTCATGGCAAGGTATAGGACGACCCTGACAGCATGAGGAAGAATGATATATCATCACCATAGCTCTTAAGTGATAGTTGCCGGTTAAATAAACTCCCACAACAGTATTTTTTATTTTGATATGCATAAAAAATATTTGTATTTTCATAGACAAACAGAGTTCATATTTTATTTTTGCATACATATAGAGTTATTGTTGTATTTCTATATACACAAAGTTGAAAACCATATTTTGAAGGTTTTCTTTATACTGCATTTATTTATATTGATTTAGATTGAAATCATTTAAGTTGAGACCGGGTTTGTTTCTTTAGTTTCTTTCAAGCTTATGTCTTGGTTTAGAATTCCCCTCGCATACTCGTACACTCAACATACTGATGTCATTTGGTCTGCATCTTCTTATGATGTATTAACAGGTAACCAGGATCAGTATTCAACGCATCATTGATCCAGTTGAGCACTTAGAGTCTTATGGTGAGAGTCTTTGCTTTCGGAGGATCCCTTTTATTGCTATTGATTTTCTTACTAGTTCATTATGATGTCGTGAGTCTTGTCCCTACATCTATCTCAATTGTTTTGAGACTTTATAGATAGTCAGATGTTAGTTATTGAGTTTTCACTTCCTATTTTAATGGTTGAGACTTTAATTGCCATTTTTGGCCAATGAATATAATATTGATACATTCTAATTGTTTATTAAGTAGTTCAGTTTACTTTAAAAGTATTTTTCTTCATGAGTTAAGTCTTCCGCTGAGTAAATAAGTCAGGCCAAGGATTCTCTTGGGGCCAACAATGGTTCTCGAGTGTCATTCCTGCCCAAAGTGTAGGCTCGGGGCTCGATAAAAAATCTTGGTCCTTTACACTTCTTTATAGGAATTGAGGTGAAGTATTTCAAATGAGGTATTCACTTAAGTCAAAGAAATAATGTTGTTGAGCTGCTAGTCAAGACAGAGATGACTTTGGCAAAGGCTGTAGTGACTCCTACGGCTCAAAAACATGTTTTGTATGAAGATGTGAGAATTCTTGTAGATGTCTCCTTGTACAGATGATGGCAAGGAGCCTTCAGTATTTAACCCTCATAACACCTGATATCATCCATGCTGTGAATTCAGCAAGCAAGTTTATGCAAAGCCCAAACATTGAACATCTTCAAGTGGTAAAAAGAATTTTCATGTGCATCAAAGGTACTCTACACTTTGGATTCAGAATTATTTCACAATCACCATGTAGGTTGTAAGGATACTCAGATATTAATTCTGGAGGCTGTACCACCACTAAGAGATCAACTACATGTTATAACATTTACATAGGTGCTAATTGTAATTCTTGGACCTCCAAGAAACTGACCACAGTAGCACGATCAAGTGTTGAAGCTGAATATACAGCACTAGCGTTGTGCAGAGATGACTTGGATCATGTATCTTCTTCATGACCTTAGACTGATCCTTGGATTTGTTCCTATGTTGTATCGTGATAGCATGACTGCCTTGTACATGGCGGTTAATTCAGTTATACATGATAGAACCAAACATGTTGAAATGGACTATCATTTTGTTTGTGAGAAAGTGGTTAGAGGACAACTTCTTACTCAGTTTGTGAAGTCTAAGGATCGGCTAGTTAATAGTCATACCAAAGCCTTAACGAAGCAGGTCTTTTCTGGGTTTGCAGCAAGTTAGGAGTTACAGTTCCTCCACTCACCACCTTGAGGGGAACTATTGAAGGAAGCCTGAAGACTGATGGAACATGTCGAAAGAACAATTCCATTGAAGCAGGCTGGCAATGTAGAATTAAAGTCATACTAGGACTAGATTACTAAATTCTAAATTATGTACGACTAAGCTACTAAATCATGTAGGAGGTTAAAATCGACTAGGATGTCATGTATATAATATGTTTGTGTTGTAGTAGGATTCCTAGTATAGCTAGAATAGGACTCTTCTCCTATATAGAGAACTTGTAACTCAGCATTATTCTTTATCAATACAATCTTTGATTTCCCTAATCCTAGGCGTGAAATTTCAACAATAAATAGATAATGTATTCAGATGTTGAAAAATAAACAACTTTTATTGTTCAGTATTTAAGTCTAAAGACAATATCTTAATCGTTCAGATTCATATGTCTAAATTTTAGTGAAAACAAATGATACCGAAACTAATTATAAGGTTTGTTCATATATATATGTTCCCTTCTTTACTTTAAAGGGCAATTGATTGGCAATATTATGTTGGAACATAATCAACTTAATATATAATTGGAAATATATTGTCATCCCTATTTTATAAAAAGATCGATACAAATCGACAAAATGAATAATAACTTAAAATGAGAAACATTGACTTAATTAATGTAGTTTGATTTCAATATTTAGAAAATCAAATTAATCAATTTTAAATTAACAAACTATTTTTACTCCAAAAGGATTCCTACTAAACTAATGTGATTGTTTTACTCTTTTGGAAGTATTTTACTTGTTTATATCAATCTGGCGTGTCTGGCCCCTCATTCTACGTGCTCATATTAGAGGTTAGTAATTGGTAGTTTATTGCTTTGAAATAATCCGTTTGATTGTTTTGAGTATTTGAACTTTTTATTAAAGACAGAATATTTAGTAAGTTGATTATATATTTTATGACTTTTGATGATATGTGACATAGATTGTAAGAAAGTGGGGTGTGTTTTGAAGAAGAAAAATCAAATCTTGTGAGGTTTTGATTATCACGAATTAAATTTTTAACAATATTCAACATTATAAAAGCAGATGAGCAGAAAAGGAAAATTTTGAGAAAAAACTAGAAATGATATTAAAATTTTGTAATGATAATGTGTTGTAAAGTAGAATTTTTGCTCATTCCATGTCTGTATACATTTAAAGTGAAGTAATGACCCAGTCGGTCATTAATAGAATGTTTTGTGAATTTATAATTTTTGTCCTCCGTAATTGACTCTAAGTCTTCTATGTTTGACTTTTGAAAAGTTTCTTTTTGAAGTTTGAGTTAAAATTTGAATATTTGGTAAGCTTTGAGTCTGCAAAGCTAAGTTGTTAAGAAAATAGGTTTCGATGTTTTAATAAATTTTGTGTGCTGGAGTGGAATTTATAGGTTCCATCAATTGTAAAATATGAAATCTAATTCGTGAGAGTTGTCGGTTTCAAATTGCGAATCCTTTTAAGAATTTGAGGTCATAAGCTAAGTTGTGAAAATTGTGAAATTTAAACTTTTGGATTGACTTTGATCAACATTCGGGGTTCGGATGCTCGAATTAGAATTCCAAGATATATGTTGGATTAGAGGAACTAGTTGAGGTCTAAATTGATTTTTGAAAAATTTTAAACTTATTTTGATTTTTTAGATATTGAGTTAGTTTCTTGTGATTTCAACGGATGGTGGATTAATGTCTAAATTATAATGAAGTAATACAAAGTTGAATGCTAAATTGTAATGGAAACTTTTGACTCCTTTTTGTCTTTTTATCTACGGTTCTTTGTTGGGAGTTGGGACTAGTAAGTGTCACGGACCTAAAGAAAATTTTATACCACTCAATTTTAAAATGGGATCATGCGAAATTAATCCATGCGAAAAAAATTTATAAAATATTTAAAGAAAAGTGTTAAATTGCCAAAAAATTTTGCTAGAAATTTGGTGAGAAAATTGAAAAAATTATAATATATTTTTCTATTTTAAAATAAACCGATCTTCTTTTTCATTTTTATTTAAAAATTATCAAAGTTAAAAGGATAAAAATGTTTTAAAATGTGAAATAACATAGAAAAAATATTATTCTGATCAAAAAGATTTTTCCGGCCAAAAAGACTTTTCCATATTTAAATAGGCATTAACTCGGTTACAAAAAACTTTTTTTTTTTACAAATATGAAAAACATTTTCAATGAATTAGTTTAAACAGGTACAAAGCGACATATGTCATAGTTTAGAATTAATGATTGACATCTAATTGATTAAAGTTACATCCTAACAATAGTTATTTATTTTCGTATATTTGCAATCCATTATATTTTCCCAAAATATATCAAAAAGTTTTCTTTACTGCATACATGTTTAATACTTTTACTAAATATTTTTACTTTTTTTGAAGAAAATTATAATACAAGTTAAACGTTTTTATTATTCTAATAGAGAGAGTATTAAGAGCTATAATATCTGTAGAGCAACATGACTCCATTTAGAGAGTAAGAAAGAATTTAAAGTTGAGCGACAAAATTTATTTTGCTCCTGCAATTGAAAAAAATGTAAGGTCACAATTTTTAATTTTTTATTTGGAATATCATTTGGGAAATGACAAACTTTAGGGGGAAAAAATCAGTAAAAGTAACTCAGGTAATTAAGAAAGAAATTCTTTTAAATATATTTAGGAAAAATATAATGTAAATTTCGAATTGTTAAATTATAAAAATATTTAAGAAATAAATGTATAAAAGTTAATAACTATGTTTAGAACTTTGCTTTAATCAATTAGATCTCAACTATTAATTCTAAACTATGACATGTGGCTCAGTCCATGCTAGAACTGTCAAAGCATCCAGTGGAGAGAAGAAAAACGAAGAGAAGCCGAATCCAAAATGAAGTGTCAAAGCACCCATAAAAAATCTTATTTTTTTTGAGTTTCGTACCAAAATTAATTTGAGAAACAGCACATCAATTAATGTGTTGATATGTTTATTACACTTCCTTTTATTTAGAAAATTTTATCACATGGTATTATTTCACATAAATAAAAAATTCCACCTTGGAAATATTTAACAAATTATAATTTTAAATTCAAATAATGAATCTCATATCACGTGCTTATCATTTAAATCTTTTTTCTTTGTATTTTTGAATTTTCAATTTTGTTCTATTGTATTCAATATGGGACTAGAAAATATTTTCTTAAACACATTTTTATATGGGAAAAGGGTCTGATATACCCCTCAACTTTGTCATTTAGAGCTGATATACCCCTGGTTATGAAAGTGGCTCATATATACCCCTACTTGTAAACAAATGGCTCACATATACCCTTTTCCTCTAACGGAAATGAAAAAATATATAATTTTAATCTAAATTTTTATTATTTTTTTCTAAAAAATATAATCCTATATGAGTAAATTTAATCCTCGTCAAACATATTTTTTTTGACTTTTTTTTGTTTCAATGACTAATTTATAATTATTATTTTGATAATCAAATTTATTTATATTCACTAATATTCTTGTAAAACTTATTGTAGATGACCAAATTTTATCTTCGAATACGAAATTAAATTACAATACACACAAAAAAATAGTTAAATTTTTTTCTCTTTAAACTAAGGAATGAAAGAAAAAAAAATAAGAATAAGAAACTCAAATAATTATAATAAAAGAAGTCAAAAAATAGTTTATGTATGAAAAAAATTAAAATATACCTTCAACTTTGATAGAAGAATCATGTATACCCCTAAATAATTTTTTTAAAAAAATATTAGAAGTAATAAATATAAATTTAAAACTTTTTTTTTAACTTTGGTCAAATGAAGGGTATATGTGAGCCATTTTGTAACGGCAGGGGTATATATGAGCCGTTTGTATAACGGTAAGGGCATATATGAGCCACTTTTATACCGAGGGGTATATCAGCTCCAAATAACAAAGTTGAGGGGTATATCAGACCCTTTTTATATATATCTAAATCTAAAAAAAAAAAAATCTTTTGGAAGGTGGGGAAGGAATTTTTTTATTTTTTTTCAAAAAAAATATCTAATTTTCTTAAGAAAGGGGNGAATTTTTTTTAAAAAAAAAAAACTATAAATCTCTAATTTTTGTTAAGGGAGAGGGGGTGGAGATAGGAGTGGGTGGTTCATGAAGGGTGGGGGTAAGATTTCTTATAAAGGAAGTTCAAAATAATATCTTTTTTTTTTTTTTTT
>NC_028644.1:4568084-4579790 GCF_001406875.1 Solanum pennellii | reverse complement strand
GGGGGGGGGGCGGTTGAGGTAAGAAAATTGTTTTAAATTTTATTTTTTAATAAATTAAATTCAATTTTTTAGGATATTTACGTTTAACTAACACTAATAATTTATTTAATTTTAAAATGAAATGTTTTATCTTAAGTGGCAAAATCTTTTAAATAAAAAAGAGTGTAGTACACACTAACATATATTAATTAAGATGTTTATCAGACTGATGAGCGATAGTTTAAATATAAAGTTCACACTCTTAATAATTTATGTATTAAACTCAAAAAAAATAGTTTAAATATGTTTTCTAAACTTTACCCATCAGATAATAAATTGCATCTAAAAAATAATGGACACACACTTACAATAATGTATAATATATAATATATAAAAATGGAGAATTTCCCCTACTGGCGTAGTCAAAAATCTTACAAAGGATATTCAATATTGCGTAATTAAAGAAAAATAATTTAATAAATAGTGTACTAAAATTTTGTAAATCAATCTACGAAATATTAATGATTAATTTTTTAAATTAGAAACTATGCCGAAAATTCAAAATCGAACTACATAATACTAAGCTTTAATATTCATATTTATTTAATACGAAGTGAATGGACAAAGATTAAAAAAAAGGAGAAAATTTAGTATAGGATGAAATCTCTTTTATACTTCAAGATTTCACGAACCTCTGATGTGTAACAACGAGTCATGAAAAATAAAAAGGTAGAATTAAATGAGTTTTATTAAAAGAAATTTTAAATAAAGCCTTTATCACTTTTATTATATTTATAAAAAATAAATTTGTTAATTACTTTAAATTAAATAATTGCTTTGAATTTTATTTAAATTTATAAGGATAAGAAAAAAGAATCAAACGTAAATCAATTAAACATTCAACTGGCTATTAAACTCTTTTTTCCTTAATTTTTTAAGTTGCAAGTCACTAATTTAATAGATAATATTATTTTTGCATTTTTAAACATAAAAGATGTATTAATTATGATTTAGAAGTTAACTTAATATAATTTAATAGATCATATTATATTTGCATTTTTTAAAATATAAAAGGTGTATTAATTATGAATGAGAAGTTAATTGGGAGCATTTTTGAAAATGTTAAAAAAAAGTGTAGTTATATATATGGTGTAATTTTTCGTCGAAGGAAGTCCAATTAATAGCTGACCTCAGCTTTGGTCGAGCAATAGAAATCACTAGGCTAAGAACTTTTATTTTTAAGAGTGTCCGAAATATTTTATTTACCATCTATAATATTATCTTACTTATATATAAGGTGTCATTTTTCGACGAAGAAAGTCCAATTAAACACCCTCAACCTAGCATAGTTCTGCCCTGTGTCCCCCTTCATTTTATCTACGGTTCCTTGTTGGGAAAATAAGTGTCAAGATCCTACAAAAACTTGTACCACTCAATTTAAAAAGTGGATCATGCGAAAATAATTTAACATTCAAAAAAACTTTTTAAAGATATTTAAATAGGCATATAATCGATTATAAAAATCATCTCTTTTACAAATAGCCGAAAAATCTTTTCAAGGAATTAGACCCCGTTTGGATTGACTTAAAAAAAAGTAATTTTTAAGTCAAAAAAATAAAAAGTCAAATTGAAATAACTTTTAAGTCAAAAAATAAAAAGTAGGGGAAGACTTACTTTTGGTTTCTGACTTATTTTAAGTTATTTTTAACTTATTATAAGTTATTTTTTACCTTGTCAAACACTTCTTAACTTATTTTAAGTCATTTTTGACTTATTTTATGTTATCTTTTATATTTGTCAAACACTTCCAAAAGTCAAAACCTGCCTTAAAAGTAGGTTTGACCAACTTTTAAGTCAATCCGAACGGGCTCTTAGTTTAAATAGGTACAACGCAACTACGGAGATACATATTTTTAGAGAAAATATGACACAACTTTCATCATAAGGAAAATGTAGAAGTTGTCGAAGATTATCATCGCCTCCACCTATAAAACATCATTGTATCATGCAGCCACACGACGCCAAGTAGCATAATCTAATCAGTATAGATTAGGCCAAAGTTTTATAAACGGTCAATCATCACCTACAACATCTAACACATCATCTCGAACCACACAAGGAAACTACCTGGTGTTTAAACTATAACACCTTAAAAATTGAAACTTAAAATGGAAAAGATAAAAAGGCTTCAATTGAGTACATATGCATGTGCACGGGAGGTTGTACGGTCTATACAGGGTATAACAGATCGTACAATGAACCATGGTCAAGGGTGAATATGAAGGTCTTTTTCAAAATGTTCACAGGCTATGAAGAGGTCCACGACCCGTCACTTAACCTCTGAAATTGAACCCCTAAAACTCAGGAAGGTTCACATACACTTAGATGGTTTGTGAAGCTTTGTACGGACCGTGAAGTCCTTATGAAAGGGACTTCATCAGGTTTTAAGGTTTGAGTCAACTTCAAATTATCATATCTTTTCGGATATAATGAATTTGGGGTCCATGACCTATTAAATTAAATTTCTTTTAGTCTTTTTTCCAACGTCACCAAGTTTTTCTGATTTTGAATTTGTAGTAAAAAGTTATGCCCGTTTTAGTTGAGCCTTGTCTGATAGTCTAAGTTTCACGGACGGCTATAAGGCCAATGAACTTTTTCACGGACTGTGGAGCTATACGCCCAGTGAAGTTTCATGGGTCTTTTTCCGATATCTATCCTTGTAGTAGAGGCTTCATAGATAGTTAGAGTTGAAAAGTCTCTTTGTATTTTCCTTTTTATTTTGAGATGTTTTGCAAACTATTTTATTTATAACATTGATCACTTTCAGTCATTAAGTTGGGTCTATGTCATGCCCCGATCCCACACCCTGGGCATGGCTGGCACTCAAGAACCATTGTTGGCTCCAAGTGAACCCTTGGTTTGGCTTAATTACTTAGCGAAAGACTTAAATACAAGAAATAATCTAAATTAACTTGTGAAAGAAACTTAGAATGTCTTAAAACAAACATTCGAACTAGCCATGATGAGAACTCAAGTCTCAAAACATAAGTCAATAATAAAGTAGTGACAAATGAATTAACTAACTAACTACCTGTCTGTATATGAAGCCTCTAAACAACTGAGATGGATGTCGATACAGGCCCACGACATCCTAATGAACTAATAATAAAACTGAAAGCAATAAACGGGATCCTCCGGAAGAAAGGAGACTCACCACAAGACTATGAGTGCTCAACTGGATCAACGATGCGCTGGATGTTGATCCTGGTTACTTGTGTCTGCATCATAATAAGATTCATCCAAATAAGGCATCAATATATTGAATGTACGAGTATGCGAGGGAAATCCTAAAATAAGACATAAAGTTGAAAGGAACTGAAGAACTTACTTGGCCCGACTCAACTCAACATAACTGAAATCATTTTAATATAAAGCAGTTTAAAATACGTGCAAAATAAATAAAAGTTGTTTAAAACATGATATCAACTTTGTGTGTATGCAAAGATACATATAACTATGAAATGTACGTAAAAATACAAATAAACTGTGTATATAAGAATATAATGTCTTATGTGGGAGTCTCTCTAACCAACAACCATCACTTAAGAGCTATTGTGTTGATACAACGTTTTGCCTCACGTTGCCAGGGTCATCCTATACCTTGAAGAGGGTATAGATACTAGAATACTTAGTTGATCCACTAGTTAATTCTAAAAAGCGCTAAAGGATTCATCTACAAAGTATGACTCTTTTCTACTCATAGTGGCTACATGGTTTATGGAGGTTGTGAGTTTTCTCAACTATCCCCCATATTGGTGCTCAATACTACTCCCAAAATATGATAATAGCTCTTATGTTTAAAAACATACTTCTTTATGTGATTTGACATAGTTTCTAAAAAATCATAGTTGTAAGGCTATCTTGGAAATCAAAGTTTCCACTCTTGCTTAATTGTGAAAGTATTTACTCTTTTCTAAAAACTAGATCAAAGGCTCTTTGGAAATCTCAATTTCTGTTCTTAGTTAAATGTAAAAACATTTAAACTCTTTGGAAATACATAGTCCCCATATACTTTTAAAGAAAGAAAAAATGGTCCAAAACCCCCCAACCTATACCTGAAATCTCAACTACACACTCCAACTTCACGGGTGTCCCATTACCCACATGACTATATATTTACCTATTTTCTACACACCTAAGCGCTGACCTCAACACATAAACCAAATAAATCATCTTGTGTGATTTTTCACGCGCTTGGTCCCTCGCCTTGAAACTCCCGTTTCTTGTTTTTCTCCCATTTCTTGTTTTCATCCAATTCCCTCCTAAACTATAAAAGAACAAAGAAATATCCAAAAACCCTCTTTTCTCATGTTCTATCTCCTTCTCCATTTATGTAATCATCAATAGATTTTGCATCATCGAACGACTTCGTTGCGTATTGTCAACTCCATTTCGTAGTTTATCAACTGATTTAGTAGAAGGTTAGTTCTGTATCCCTTAATTTCGAGTTTGTGATGTATCCCCTAGGGTTTTTATTGATTCGTGTAATTAAGAGCAATATTGTGTGAAATCTTATATGTGGCTTACAATTATAGTGTTAGGTGTTCATTTACACCAGATTATAACACATTTTTCATGTAATTTGATTTTCCCTTTCTCGTCTAAGTCAAGTAATTTTGTACTCTGTTCATCTTAGTATTATGTTCATCGAGTGTTGTATTTATGTTCTTCTTAGTATTATGCTCATAGAGAAGCTGCTAGTTTGCTATTGTGTTGTATTTAGTTCATATATTATTTTCATAGAGATGCTAAGTACTATGTTGTATTTTGTTCGTTTCCTACTGTGTTGTATACCGTTCATTTTTAAATATTGTTCTATTTTTTTGGATTGCCCTCAGATTAGATTAATTCTATAATTACTATTTTGTTTTTTTATTGCCTTCAGGTAAGTGATGAGTGGGTTTACTTTGATTACTCTAAGGTGGTATCATGGTGGAGTGTTAGATTTAAGTAGTGGGGATCCAATATATAATAGTGGAAAATTTACAGAATTTTTGGATGTTGATGTAGCTAAAATGTCATATTTTGAGTTGAAAGACTATATTAGAGAATTGGGATATACTACAACTTGCACCTTTAGTATTAAAGCACCTACTATGACATTTTGGTAGATTTGATAATAATAAGGATATTTTAGACATGATGTGTTCCTTGGAAGATGGGGATGAAGTGGAGGTATTTGTTAGGCATTCGATTGATCAGGTAATTATGGGCCCCATGTTAATAGAAAATGGCAGTCATGTGGATATGGGAGAATCTGGTGCAGCTTTTAATATATGGCCAGTGAAAGTGAAAACTTTAACTTTGGGGTAGGTGAAGACCATTCAAATAGTGAGGACCCTCTTGCTACTTTTTCAACCTCACATCCTTTCACTACCAAACCTCCTTCTATTACCAGACCTCCTTTCAATACTGATACTGCAGATGGTGCTACTGATGATGAAATAGATGTTGGTCCTGCTGGACATGATTTCTCAGAAGAAGAAGTACAGGGTTCTGATTATTCAACTGAGGATAGTGTTGAGTCTAAAGCTGAATTAGTTGGAGATGATAATGAGGAAGAGTATGGTAGTGATGTACATGAGGAGTTAGGGAGTTGAGCGTTGAAAAGAGAAGTTTTCAAAGGAGGAAAAGAAGGGAAAGAGTAGCAGGTAACAATGAAGAGGTACCAGTAGGAGAAGCTGGATCAGATCTAGGTTTTGATGAAACTAGAACAGGTAAAGTAAGTCATGAAGGAATGCTAGGAGGTGACAAGCCTTACTTTTCAAGTTTTGATGAGGGTAGTTTTGAGTTAGAGGAAGATGAGTGTTGTAATGATGATGAACATGAGTCTTGTAGATCAAGAAGGGTAAAGTTTTCAAGAAAGAGAAGTTCAAAACCTCAAAAAATCATTCATGATCCTACTGCAAAAAAAGTTGTGTGGCAGTTGGGCATGGTGTTTAAAGATGTGAAAGAATTTAGACAAGAAGTAACCAATAATGCAGTTAGAAGGAGGGTTCAAGTGGAGAAGTGGGTGAATGAGCCAAAGAAAGTTAGAGTTAGATGCAAAGATGGTTGACCGTGGATTTTTTATGGATGTCTTGACAAGACAACAAATAATTTCATGATAAAAACTTACAATCAAAAGCATACTTGCAACAAGACAACTGCAATTACTTGTGCAATGCAAAGTTTTTATCTGATGCCTTTAGAGAAAGAATAACTGAGCAACCAAACATAAGAGTCTTCAATTTGCAGGAGTTGATTAGGAAACAGTTTAAACTTCATGTGGGCAAGAATACTGTGAGAGAGCAAGAGCTAAAGTGGTGAAAGATATAATGGGTGATCATGTGGTGGAATTTGGAAGGATACTTGACTACAAGGTTGAATTGTTAGAGGACCAATCCAGGGACCAGTTGTGTTGTAAAAGTTGGTGAACCTGATGCAAAAGGCAAATCAATATTTCAGAGTTTTTACATTTGTTTGATGATTTAAAGAAGCCATTGATACATTGTAGAAAGGGCGTGGGCTTAGATGGTCATTTCCTTAAAGGGGTTTGTAAAGGCCAACTGTTAATTGTTGTAGCCAGAGATGTTGCCACTTGCTTGGGCAGTAGTTGAAAAGAAGAACAAACACACATGGACCATGTTTGTCAAGTGCATAAGGGATGATTTGGGACTTGGAGATGGTGAATGTCTCACTTTGATTAAAGACATGCAAAAGGTATGTGAACTTATATTTTGTAATTTTCAATTTATATATGTAATTATTACTTAATCATCATCTATTCCAGGGAATGTCGTTGCAATTACAAATGTACTACCTAAGTGTAAACATAGAATATGTGCTAGGCACATATTAGCTAATTGGGCTAAGGATTGAAGGGGTCTTCAAAGAAACAACAATTTTGGAAGATAGATAAGAGTACATTTGAGTCTCAATTAAGGAACAACATAGAGAAAATGAAGCTATTAGGTCCAGACAAAATGATGAATAACTTAATGTACTACAATTTTGGTGCAAAGTTTACTTCAATACTGAATTAGAGTGTCACTATGTAGACAACAACATATTTGAGTATTTTAATTCATGGATCTTGGATGCTAGACACAAGACCATAATTACTGTGCTTGAAGAAATAAGAGTAAGATGATGACAAGAATAGGCAGTTTAAGGGAGTTTTCGAGTACTTGAAGTGTAATTTCTCTCCAATGTCTCTGAAGGTTTTAGAGGAGAACATTAGTAAGTCTATGTATTGTACCATTGAATTTAATGGAGCTGCTGGATTTGAAGTTAAAGAAGGGAATTGTCAATACAAAGTGGATATTGCTAGGAGAACCTATAGTTGAAGGGTGTGCAGTTAAGGGGCATACCATGTGCACATGTTGTGGCTGCATTATACTTTAAGAATATTTCTCTTTATGACTAAATAGAAAACTGCTACAGTAAGGAAACTTACTCGAGGAATCATGTCAATGTTATGAACCACTCACAAACATGAAAATGTGGCCAGTTTCTACAAACCCCACTATTGAGCCATCAGATATCACAAACATGTCTGGTAGGCCACCTAAGGCTAGAAGGAAAGAAGCTAGAGAAACTAAGAAATCTGGGAAGCTTCCTAGGATTGGACTTGCAATGACATGCAGTATATGTGGTGTTATAGGCCATAACAAGAGAGGGTGTGCTCAAAGAGAAGGTGTCGAATCATCAACAAGACAAAGTGCACCATCACCTACTGCATCAGTAAGGGCAAAACCAACAGGTTCAAGCAAGGGAAGAGGCAAACCAAAGGTAATATCTGAACTTGTTTTAGTTTTTCTTACTTTATGACTTACTTTTTATCATATATGTATAGAAAACACTATCAGCATCATCAGAAGGTGAGCCTTCAGTAAAAAAGGGAAGAGAAAGACCCAAAAAAACATCATCAGTAGCATCTAGTGCACCTCCCCTACCTACTACACCTACTAATTTTCCTGCATCCTCTTCTCCTCCTCCTACTTATCATGCATCATCTTCATTAGCTTCAAAGTCATGAATGTGAGTCTTTGATTTATGTTAACATCTTAAACATTGAATTATAATCCTAATTTTGTTTAATTAAACATTTTAAATATTGATATTATCCAAATTTTACTATAGACTGGTATGCCAAGTAGCAAGATATACTCTACTGGATAAGAAATAGTGACAAGATCATCTGATGTAACTAGTGACGTTGGTTCTACTCCAAGTAATATAACTAAGCTCAAATGGAATGGTAAAGTAGCAATCTCAACAAGCAAGCTTCATGAGCTTAATGAGAAGCAAAAAAACAAGACAATGGGAAGTAGTTCAAGTTAAAATGACACTTCTTCACAGTCAAAGATGCCGTGAAAAATGCAATGATATTGATGTATTTAAGCACTTTAAGTTAATTTCCTTCTATTTTGGATTTTTGTTGGTAAATATTGTCTTATGAGGCCTTATGAACATGACTTTATTTTGGTATTCTGCCTTGTGTGAGGCGTTATTTTGGTAAATTTTACCTTATGTGAGGCCCTTATGAATGAATGGTGATGTTGGTTTTTAAAATGGTTGTTGTGTTGTCTATCGAACTGCATTGGCTATTCAGGTGTGCTTATATATGTTGAGTTGGTTATGTGTTTTACAAATGGTGTTGTGTTGTCTATGCTGAAGTATGAATGGATGATTAGGTTGTTGGTTATTGATGAAGTGTTGCATATTAACTGAAGCTTCAATTGACATCATAGATACAAAATGACACACATACATTGACAATTCATAACAACAAAAAATAAAAAAGAAGACCAAATATGCAGAATTACCGGTTGATAATGAACATAGCAAAAACACAAATCAAAATACACAAAAGTATTTTTCTATTAAACCTACACCATTTCAACCTTCTATTGAGTCTCCTCTCCAATAACAAATTAGAGTTACTCATGTATCAATATGAACCTGTCTAATACATAATTCTTGCTCCAACTCATTGATTTTGTTCACCAATCTTGGAAGGATAAAACTTGATCTTGGATCCACTTCTTCTTTGTCCCTCCATTGAAAAAATTTATAATTTTTAGACTGAAATGATCCAAAATAGTACATTAGCATCGTTCAAGATAAAGTGTAGCAAGAATACAAGAGAAAAACACATACACCATAACATGGGCAAGACCAAAATCATTTTTCCGAATTTAATTTCGACCAAGAAGTTTACAAATTCAGCAAAATTCCGTGTTTGCATCTCACTACAGCGTTTAGCATTGGGTTGGGTTCATCCATACAAAGCCTATTCCAGTTTTCATTTGCCATTTTTGATGAATTTTGAGAAAATTCAAAATTCTAATTGGAGACCTAAATAAGAAATTACAGCAGATTACAAACCCTAAATTCAAGATTTGAAGTAAAAATGAACATTAAAAATTAAATCCTACTTAATTTTGAAAGGAAATCGTAAATTTTTAAAAAAAGAAACAAGGATTAATGGTGGGGAAGAAGAAACAAAGGGTTATTTAAAGGTGGGGAACATGACCGTTGGAGAAGGAGGAATTTTTCGTTGAATTTCTGCTTCTAACGCACTTAGAGGCGATGAGAACACCTCCCATGATTGTTCAGCACTTAGGTGTGTAGAAAATAGAGAAATATACAGTTCAGGTGGGTAATGGGACACCCTTGAAGTTGGAGTGTAGGTTGAATTTAGGGTAATGGTTGGGGGAGTTTTATACCATTTTCTCTTAAAGAAATGAACTTCAATTTTACTCTTTACTGAACTCAAAACTCAAGTCTTCAAAACAAAGTTAAATCATTTGTAAAAGACATTTGGAAGGATCTATGAACTTTTCTTAACTTGACTCTTATCTGATCCTTGAATTGAATTATGGATTCAAGGATTGAGATTTGTGACATGAAGGATCTCATGATGTTTAGGAGTGTTATTAGATAGTTACACATGAGAAAATATCAAGAAAACATTGTTTGAATGCTGTCAGTGAAGCGGAGATGTATTTTAATTTTTGGTCGCAAAATAAATTTTGAGGCAGAACGGTCTGTGACCGCTATACGACGCGAGGGGAAATTTCAAATCTGGGGTACGAACCTGGTACTCAGATTCCGCCGACTTGTTCCATCTTCGTTTTCTAATCCCAATTCGCCTACATTTGATTCTTTTTCTCAAATCCTCTTTATATTCAAATACCCAAGAAATGTACCCATAAAAATCTAACTTTAAAAAAAAAATAAAATTGACCTTAAACTCTCAAGAATTCCTCAATATCATCTCAAATTTGAGAACAAAAGTAAATTCAAGAACACACATCAAGAACATTCAAACTTCCAATTTTTAGAATGAATTCACGCTAAATTAAACATGTTTGGCGCATGG
Source organism: Solanum pennellii (assembly GCF_001406875.1). Classification (NCBI taxonomy): domain Eukaryota; kingdom Viridiplantae; phylum Streptophyta; class Magnoliopsida; order Solanales; family Solanaceae; genus Solanum; species Solanum pennellii. The sequence goes on along the minus strand of NC_028644.1, from coordinate 4,569,382 downwards.
TGAACGAACCCAACACTGTGTGTACTCACATACCTTGTAGGGATCACCCCTTGACGAAATCTACAAGCGATTCCTGGAGATATTGACGATTCTTGCTTATTTTCGTCCTTTCTCCTCTTTTTTTCTCTTTTCTCATAATTCTAACTCTCTTTCCAAAAGTGTAACATGACTAAGATCGTTTAGACCCCAATTAATTACCCAAAAATGAAATAAAATAATTGGGTAAGGAAAAGACCATAATGCCCTTTTAAAATCCGGATTGGTTATTTCCTTATTTGAGCAACTCAACTTTCAATGGGCGTATCTCACTCATACAAACTCAGAATCGCGCAAAATCAGTGGCGTTGGAAATATTGTTCCATGATCTTTCCTACAATATTTGGAAGTACACTCAAATCATCCTGAGCTAGAAGTTATGGTCGTTTGAAGTTGACCAAAAGCTCAACTTTAACACACAACAAATTTCCAGATTTCTATATTCTTTTCAAAAATGACTATTTCCAATTTTGAACTTCTTTCTAGTTACCGGGTGTTACCGTCTATTTAATATATATGAGTTAAACTCAAGCTTATTTTTGCTTGAGTGAGTTTTCCGTTAAATAGTCAGTCAGATTAAGGGTTTGTTTGCAGATCAAAAATGATTCTAGAGTGTCCGCCACGTCTAAGGTGTAGGTTTAGGGCATGACATAAACATACCAACCCAAACCTTCAGAGACCAACATACATCATAACATATGTATCAGTGTGGCACCTCACCTGACTCAATCATATATATAGTGTGTGCGTTTGTTTCTTTGTGTCAATGCGTACCCACTATTTTCTTTCCCAGAATACTCGGCAATCATCAAAAAGTCAACAATGTTGAACATGTCGATCATCTGTCTAACAACAACTAACCATACATACATCCATTAGACTCCTTGTTAGAAGGACTAAGCATGAAACTTTTGATAGTCTATAAGACACTACATGGATTAATACAAATCTAACCACTTAGTTAAGAAAGTTTAATGCATCAATTTTCTCCTTTGGAAGAACTCTAACAAGCATGGACCGAAAGTCGTTGGGTCTTGCCTTTCTTTGCATGAAAGTTTCTTTCCTCCATCGTCCTCGAGCTTAAAGTTGCTTAAGAGAAATATTTTAGTAACCCTCATTTGTTTTGTCCCAAAAATAAAAAAAATAAGAAAAGACATCATTTTATATAGGGTCTAATTCCATAAATATTGCTATAGCGTTCTTCCAAGTTGTATAGTGGTGCCATAGGGGGAGACCTTCCACTATATATGGGGGGGGGGGGG
>NC_028644.1:4528166-4568017 GCF_001406875.1 Solanum pennellii | reverse complement strand
GGGGGGGGGGGGGGCTGACGTTAGCCCGGATAATTTTCAAATTTAATAATTTTGTTGTGTGTCAAAAAAAAATTTATTTGGCACCGGCATTTGAAAATTTTAATTGAGACTCCACACGAGGTATATTTAAAACGGTTCGGATCGTTGCAGTAACTTCTTGTTTGGATGGTTTTATATATCACATATGTTTTGATTCTTATTTTAAATTTATCATATCATATTATTAAATTAATTGCTATATAATTATAAAATGTCAAATTTTATATAAAAATCAATTTTTTGAAGATTGATAAAATAACATATATTATTTGAAAATGACGTAAATATAATATAAATTACCTAACTTCAGTGCTTAAAAAATTAAAAGGCATACAAATGTTGGTTGACTCTTAAAATTTTATTAGGCATAAAAATTGGGAGAAATAAAATAACATATATTATTTAAAAATTACTGAAATCACAGTAATTAATAATTTAATGTAATACCTCGGCCTGAGAAAGAGCTATATTTAGAAAGAACTAATATGGAAAGAGCTAATTTGAGATTTGTTCAAGTTAAACTTAAGTTGTGAGTTTTGGGTCAACCTCAAACGACCATAACTTACAGTACATTTAGGTAGCTCATAACATATCAAATTAGAGGTCTTTTAGTTCTCTTTCAAATATCATTTAATTTTCTAAATTTTGAATTTGAATGAGGAGGATATGCCCGTTTGAAGTTAGTCTGTCCAGTTAAGGAAATTTACCCGAATTAATGAAGGGTATTTTGATCTTTTCCTTACCCTTTTAGCTTTAAACATTTTGGAGATATTTTAGGGGCCTAAACTGACTTGGATTAGCTTTCATAATTCAAAATCACGTTTAGGGTTTTGAGAAGAGTTCAATAGGAGAAAACAAGTGGGAGTCCAAGTGTTCATAGTATGTAAGTCTTCATAGTGTTTGATTCGTTTACCCACATGTCAATCATGCGAATTCCATCTGTAATTTCGTCTTGAGGTTGAATGATTTGAATTCTTGATGGGTGTTTTTGAAGTTTTGTTATTCATGCTTTGTTTATGGAATTCGTGAATTCTTGACGGGAGGATTTTGATTTTTAGAGTTTTTTTTGAGGAAGAGTTTGTAGATTCTCGTGTACTTGTATTTTTTAATTGAATCTAAGGATAATTTGAGAAAAACAATCTATTCTAGGCGAGTTAGGATCAGAAAATGGGAAGAAAAATTCATCATATTGTTCTAAGAAGGGTGGTGCGACATACCATTGACGCGCTTGCATCGTATTGTTCTGAGAAGGGTGGTGCGACATACCATTGACGCGATTGCATTGCGCCACAATAAGCCCTATGAAGTTTAGAGGTAGGCACTCCACGTTAGAAGTGTGCCAAGGTCGCTTGTCCCCACTCCTTTTCTATCGTTTGCTCCATGTAAGTCTTTTTAAAAATGTATCCTTGAGGACTCGAACTAATACTTACATTTAACTAACCAAAATCACTTCCCCTCATTATAGTTAACGCAATATGTACAACTTGCACAAAAAATTGCTATATATTCATAATTATTGGAAGCAATTATAGATATATGACAAGAGATGTAAATTAGCTTCATTTTGTTCTCCTAAAAAAAACTTTATTATTTTAAATGTAGCATCTCCTGCTGGGGTGGAATTAAAGCTAGTAAAAAAAAGGGACGAGCGTATCTAACTCTAAAGTTCTTTCTTATTCTTAAACCACTTTTCATTCAATTGCTGAAAGATAGAGATCAGACTTTCTTAATGAGATTGAGTTCCACGAGTATGCAGGCTAGAAAAAGGCTATTTGTTGTTATTCTATATATTTGTGCATCAAGTTCGTAGAAGATCTCAATTTATTTGAAATTATAGTAGCTCTATGTTTATAGGCTTTAGCATATTCAGTCGAAAGAGTTTAGGTAATACTTTCAAAGTTACTCTTGACGGAAGAATCCAGGCTATTCAGGAAGAATCGCAGTAATTCCCCAATCCTAACAAAGTAGTTCCTCTGAAATTCAATTAAAAAAATGATTACTTACGATCAGCTTGCAAATTTTTGGCACTGTAGTAGAATCATTACCAATGGCACGTTGTGCGCCTAAGCGCGAAAAGACAGTGCAAGCTTCGTTATGTCGAAACCTAAATGTTAAGTCAGCAACACTTTCCGAACTTCACTTCTTCCCGTCGCATCCGTCTTAAGGACGATATATCCATAAATATGCACCTATTAGTGGGAAAAATATTTTACCTCCGATGTAGCTCGAAAGCAGAAAGAGTAGAATTCATTCGAGAGAGCCTGGTGGTCTTAAGAATGGTTCAGGTGGGGGATTTTCTAAAGAATAAATAATTCAAATAGAATTTGATTATTTACTCATTATAAATAATCAAACTGCATCTAATCATTGAGAAACCCGTGTATCTAAATCATAACTCTTGAACATAATTTAAATTCAAAATTGAGTTAAGAGTAGAGTTCGAGGAAGTTGTTTAGATTCATTTGAGAAGTCTTTTGCAAACTTTAAAACTTGTTTTAAGACTCGAGTACATGGGTATGAGGATGAAGAGATTTGAGTTTCATTCTTAAAAAACGAATATATGGGAATTAAATATTCCCAAAAGTAAATATTTTTACATTAAAAATGACAGGAAACATCGATTTCCAAATGAGTTCATGAGGAGTTTTTGAGTATAATCTATTTAAGAAAACCTTTTGAGTAATAATCTCTAAGTTTGAGGGAGAGGAACTGTTTTTAAACATATGAGCTGAGTTATATCATTGGGAGTAGTATTGAGCACCAATATCGGAATGAGTTCAAACAACTAAAAGTCCTTATAAAGCATGTAACCAACGCGGGTAAAAAGAGTCATACTTTTTAGATAATTTCGTATTGCTTTTTAAGCATAGGTTAGTGAATCCACTTAGTTGAAGATGTCTTATACTCTGGCAAGGTATAGAAAAGTTCTGGCAGTGTGGGTGAGACGTTGTATCATTAGCTCATAGTGATGGTTGTCGATTAGAAAATCTCTTAAATAAGAGTTATTATTGTATTTTTAAATACATTGAGTTTCCATCAATTGTTTTAAACGCTTTATATGAACTGCATCTTTATTATTGTTTTTATATTGTATTGAGTTTAATATCCATGAGTTGAGATTGAGTTGAGATGGCGTGAGTATGTTTCACTCTTTCCAAATTCAAGCTTTTATGTTATGTTCAGTGTTCCTCTTCCATGCTCATAAATTCAATGTACTGATGTCATTTGGCTTGCATCATTTCATGATGTAGATACAAGAGATCAGGCTCATCAATAGGCGATTTTGTTGATACCGCAACAGTTCGAGTTCGCTTTGGTGAGCCTCCTTGCTTCCGGAGGATTTCATTTACTTTTCACCTTTGTTAGGATGTCGTGAGTCTTGTCTCGACTTCCATCTTTGTCATTTAGAGACTTCATAAATAGATATTAGTACTTGAGGAGTCTTTTCATTTCCAGTGTTCAATGTTTAAGACTTGAGTAGCCTTATTTGGCCAGTGAATGTTTTATTTAAAATATTCTGAATATTTCTTTTGAAGACGTTGAGTGAAGTTTTGTTTTGAGTTCAATTATTGTTGAGTAAATCTTCCGCTGAGAGTTGAGTTAGGTCAAGAGTACACTTGGGGCCAACAATGGTTCTCGATGCAGGTCACGTCCAGGATGTTGGCTCGGAACGTGACATTTAATATACCTAAAAATTATATTAAAATTTGATTCATTCTCTAAATTTTATTTTTATCGCATATATTAAGACAAAAAATAATATATGTTGTATCCATACTAACACTATATATATATATATATATATATATATGTATATATATAACCCGTACTAACATGAACACCCATACCTAATGTGATCATAGTCAATTATTAAATTCCTGTACGTAATAATACACATACATGGTTGCAGAAAACTAGTCAGAAAAAAGAATCTATGGGTGTTCAAATCATGTCATGTAATTTTATTTGACACTCCCTTCGTATTTAATTATTTATCCATATTTTCTTTTTAACTGTTCTTAATTATTTTTTTTGACAAATAAAGAAATGATAAAAAAAGTTTACCTACTATACCCTCAATTAATTAATTTTAAAAAGGTAAAAACTTTTTGAAAATTTCACGTCTTTTGATTCATCCACTCCATAATTAATAGGAATAAAATAGAAAATTTATTATGTCAATTATTATTTTTTCTTAATATATGTGTCATTTCAAAAGTGAATAAGTAAATAGGGACCGCGGGAGTATGATTTTTTTTAAAAAAATATTGTGATTTAAAATAAATTAAAGATTTTTTATGTAATCATAGATTATTATGTTAAAAATTAAATAAATGTTGTAAGATTAAATTATTACTACAAATACAAAAGTATGTCTTTTTTTTTACTCCAATTATTAAGCAAAGACTCGTAGGCGTCACAAGTTTGGATCATTCCTTATGGATATATAGTTAACTTTAATTGGGTACGGCAATATAGTAATTATTAAGGGTGTGTTTGGTATAGAGGAAAATACTTTTTAAGAAATTAGATAATTTTGTATTTAGTTTATTTTGTATTTGTTATGCAAGTATGTTTTTACTGAGCTAGTCAATTTAGATTATAGGTTAGTTTTTCCTATCTACTTTTCTACGAAGTCTATAAAAAAGAACTAGTTTTAATTTATTTGAATAATTTTGATTTGATACAAAATTTTAGAAAATAAAGAAGATTTTTGAATCTTGTGGTTGAAAAAATTAAAATGTGTCAAATGTACTAATAAAATATCATTTATTCTTGTAGTTTTAAACATGTTAAGTGAAAAAAATTGAAATTAAAAAAGTTGCTATAAAGAAAAGAGTCATTTTTTAAGCGGACTAAAAAAAGTAGGTAAAAGAAATTAAAATAAAATAAAATAAATATTTTAATAAAACTATTTATATATAATCTAGTGTAATACTATGAAAGGTGAAAGTTGAGGATAGAGAGGTGAAGTGGTAGAGATGAGAACCAGGAGGGGTGGGGTCGGGGCTAAGTATGGTAAAAATTTCGTTAATTCATTCATGTAAATAGAAAGAGATGAGCAATCGTCACTCGACAGCTCAAAACTGATCAGTATAAAATCATGTGATTTGTCCTCGTTTGTGCACACCACTGACACTAGTCTAACGCCCCCTACCTACTCGTCTTTAACTAACTTATTTGTATCTAACTACATGATGAAAATTCTTCGGTCAATCGTCACTCGACAGCTCAAAGCTGACCACAACCCGCGTGCTTGCCTAATCGTCTTTCACTGACCTATTTGTACTCAGCTACAATCTCTTCCCTTATAAAAGAAAAAGGAGCCCTCGGCCAATCATATATAAATATTACCACTTGAAATATTGAACTTAGTTATTATCACTTGAAATCATTCTTCTAAAATCTAGAATTCAGAAAATTGTAATCTTGATTCCGCCTCTTAAACGGTGTAGAACTCTATAAAAAGAAAGGCTTCCTCTTCTATTGGAAAAAAAAAACCTTATAACACCTATAAAAATAGAAAGACTAATACTCAAAATGCCACTCTCTCCCTCAATACTCAAATCTCTAACATCTCCAACAATTTCTCCTATTGCCAAATCAACTCCAAAACTCACACAAAGTGCTCTTGGTTGGGCTGCTCAAGACTCCTCTGGCAAGTTAACACCATTTATGTTCAAGAGAAGGTTTCTTATAATATCCTATCTTAATTAATACATACATTATTACAAGAGAAGGTTTCTTATAATATCCTATCTTAATTAATACATACATTATTACTTCAACAATAATATATATCTATATAGTATATTGTTTTTTTTCTAGCTAGTTTTGGAAATATATTCTAACAATTTAATATTATTGTAGAGAAAATGGTCTAGAGGATGTGACCATCAAGATCTTGTATTGTGGGATGTGTCGTACAGATGTACACTTTGCCAAGAATGATTGGGGCAACACAAACTATCCTATTGTCCCTGGGTAATTACTTTTACTTCATATTACAATTATCTAAGCAAACGATATCAATATTGTCTCAACGAGATTGAGGGCCTGATATTACTGAGAGATCTTAACTTTTCTTGCATAAATATATATTGAATAACAATAATATGCTCAGTGAGCTTTAAAAGGGTTAGGATGATGTACGCATGTCTTATGAAGAAAGAAGGTAAGAAATGCAAGTTCTCAATGATAAAATATAATATAAAGTTAGAAATAATAAAACCTGACACAAGAATTTGAGATGTTAATTTAATGATATTGATATAGCGTTTGTGCTGAATTTGATAAGTTAAGATAATGATAGTGGAATAGTGTTAGCTTGTTGCAGTGCTAGAAATTTGAATAGGACACCAAAACACAAATTTGATCTTTTTTGTAAATTGACAACAATAGATTTTGTATAATGCAAAAGGGTTGACTGTTTGAGGGCTTTAGAATATTTAATAATAAGAGAATAAAAACAGTTTGAGAAGGCGGATTGAAATAGGTATATATAGAAATAATAATATGGATTCATGTTAATCGTTGGGATATAATTAATAAAACAACAAAATTGATAATCACGTAAGAATAGATACTAAAATTACCTAAAATCCAGTTCATTTCTCTTTTCAAATTTAATAATATGTGATAAAAAAATGAACAATATATGAAATCACATCTTTAGGAAATAACGAAAACACCAAGAAAATTGAAGTGTCAAGTCATTGCTTTAGTTGCCTTATAGTCGAGCCAATTCTAAATGGTATTTAATCTCAACCTCATGCATGGATGAAGGAGGATTTGAGACAGCTGTGTGTTTGGCACGGAAGAAAACGTTTCTTAGAATATATATGTTTTGTAATTTTTCTATGTTTGATTGATCAACTCTAAAAAAAAATAAGCTGCCTGAAAATAAAAAAAATGAGTAACCTAATGTATGAAAAATAAGTTATATAAATGACGTTTCAAAAATATTATTTCCTCTCCATCTACTCAATTCTCATCCCTTTAAAATTTTACCAAATAACATGTAAATATTCTCAATAAAGCAAAACCATTAAGCTATGTATAAATAACATATACATATTCTTAAAAATAAAGCAAAACCATTAAGCTATTTATAAATAACATATACATATTCTTAAAATAAAGCAAAACCATTAAGCTATGTACAAATTAAGGTAAAGTTGAATTAGTCAACTTAGGATCATTACATCATTTCTTGCACTAACACACTTTTTTCAAGTTCTTTAATCATATTATAAAAAGATACCTAAATAGAAGATGACAAATTCGTTCTTCACAAAATCATAATATCTTAGATGGTCACTTAACTTTGAGTTGTTTACTTAGAAAGTCACTCAACTTTAAATTATTTAGTTATAAAGTCACTCAACTTTGTTTTATAACTCAAAAGTCATTCAACTATTGATGTTTAACTTAGAAAATCAACCAATTATTTATATCTCACTTATAAAGTCACTCAATCAATTTAAATAGTTTTTTCATTAAATTTTGTCTTAAACTACTTTTAAAGAAATAATAAGATATCTATTTTAATTAGTTCATTGACCGCTCCAATTATTTTTCTAAAAAAATGTAAAAACATACCGTAACAACTGCAACCCCCGCCCCCTCCTCCCCCCCNTTCATTTTTTCAACATTAACAGATGATAACTCTTTTTTTTCCATTCTTATAACATTATAAGAATTCTATAAGTAATGTTTCCTTCCATTTGACCAATTTGCCATTTTCGATATCAATTTAAGGAAATTCAATTTGAAATTTACTAATAGAGTTATCATCTCAGATGATCACTCAATTTTGAGTTGTTTAATTAGAAAGTCACTCAACTTTTAAGTTGTTTACTTAGAAAGTCATTCAACTTTTTTTTATAACTCAAAAGTCGTTCAATTATTGATGTTTCACTTAGAAATTCGCCCAATTATTTATATTTCACTTGTAAAGTCACTCAATCAATTTAAACAATTTTTTTTGTTAATTTTTATCTTAAACTCTTTTTAATTATTTTGTTGATCCGCTCCCCCCCCCCCAAAAAAAAATATCGATTCTAGTAATTGTAAAACTAGAAATAAATTGTTAAAAGATTACCAATAAAGAAAAATTGGAATTAAGAAGAAGTAATTAAAAAAAAAAGGGGCAGTAACGATCTTCTACTATTTTTTTAATGAAAAGGTAGTAACAAAACAATAATTAAAATAAGCATCTTATTTATTTTTTAAAAATAATTTAAATTATTTTTTTGTATTTTTAAAAAATAAAATGAAAAAATTATTTAAATTGATTAAGTGACTTTACAAGTGAAATATAAATAGTTGGATGACTTTCTAACTGAAACACCAATAGTTGAGTGATTTTTGAGTTAAAAAACAATGTTGACTGACTTTCGAAATAAATAACCCAAAGTTGAATAACTTTCTAAGTAAATTATTCAAAGTTGAGTGACAATCTGAGGTATTATCTCTAATAAGAATTAAAGTTGGTCTTTTCTCCTTGTCGAAGCCCACAATATCAAATATTTTTGTTATCACAGTTAATTATGTAACACTTTTTTAAGATTTATTTCAGATCATAAATTTTTTTATAGGCTATCAATTAAAGCTTGCAAGTGACATATTTATGTAAATGTTATTAATTACATCATCAGAATATATAACTTAAACTATTTTTTTTTATATATGTAATATTAGGTATGAAATTAGTGGAATTGTAATTAAGGTGGGAAGCAATGTGTCAAAGTTCAAGGTAGGTGAAAGAGTAGGAGTTGGATATGTGGCTGCTACATGTTTGGATTGTGAGCTTTGCAATAGCTTCCAAGAGAACTATTGTGACCAAATGAGACCTGTCTACAATAGCATTCATTGGGATGACACTCCCACCTATGGTGGTTACTCCACAATCATGGTTGCTGATCACAGGTAAAAAGATTCAAGAATATTTTAGTACAATTTTACGTACTTTTTGTTTAACATCACAAAATTTAAAAGTCATCATAATTATTTTTTCTATTTTAATTTATGTGACATGGTTTGACTTGACACGTAGTTAAGAAAGAAATAAAGATTTTGAAACTTGTGATCTCAAATGACTCATAAATGTTTGTGTGACTATAAATCATTTCATAGTAAAATAATCATTATAAAGATGATTGTTAAATCAAATCAGACAAACAAATTGAAACGTAAGGCGTAACTTTTATTCAATCATGATGCTTTAATTTCTTGACCCCCTAAGGTCCCATTCCCACCACCTCACACTCCTACCCCACCCTTAACACTCCATATCATATCTGTTTAGATTAAATAAAAATACTTTTACTATAATATCTTTTGCTCACATATCGATTATATAAAAAATAAATAACGAATTCACTTATTTTCCTTCGTACTGAACACAACCCTAATGTTTTCTCTTTTTTTTAAAATGTAGATATGTAGTGCACATACCAGAGAGCTTGCCTATGGATAGAGCAGCACCACTAATGGGAGCTGGCTTGACAGTGTACACTGCCATGAAAAATAGCAACTTATTTGAGTCACCAGGCAAACATATGGCTGTAATAGGTTTAGGTGGTGTTGGGCATATGGCTATCAAATTTGGGAAGGCTTTTGGTCATCATGTTACTGTTATTAGCACCTCTCCTTCTAAAGAAAAAGATGCCAAAGAGAAATTGGATGCTGATGGCTTTATCTTGAGCACTGACCTCAAACAAATGCAGGTTTGTAAACTCCGCACACATGTCACGTAAAAAGTTAAAATTAAAATATTATTATTTAAAAAAATATCATTTTTTAAGCAGACTAATAAAAATTGGACAAATAAATTAAAATAGAGGGTATAAGATGAGTTACTGATAGGGATGTATATGACCAGCTTGATTCGGGTTTTCAAATATCAAATCAAACCATTTGTCTCGAATTTTTGAACTTATAAACCAAACCAAACCAAACCAATAAAACTCGAATTTTCTCAACTTCAGATTTTTTCAGGATTTTTTGGGGTTTTTTCGGATTTTTTAGATAAAGTATTCATACAAACATATAATTTGCTTGTACTTCAAATATTTCTTTAGTCTTATCAAAATGCAACTATCTAAGTTATTTCTCAAGAAAATAACAAAAAATATGATATGATTAATGACACTAATATATCCAACAAAAATTTAATAATAGAATCGCTTAAAACATATATTGCAAATTAATAAGTCATAATAAAATTGATCATAATTTAAAGTACTGAATCATATAAGTTTAGCAAGTATTAGTTACATGACTAAATATTAAAAGAAAGTAAAATTAGATCATGTATTTTAATTATTTAAATCTATGTAAAACTAAAAAACAAATATTCAATATTATTGTCATTCTTAGTGTTGAATTGATTTTCTTTTTGCATTAGTATTAATTTGATTTTTATTCAAACTTTATTATAATTACCAATATGTATGAATTATAATCTTTATTAGATCATTAAGAATTTTAACTTCCAAACATGAAATAAATATATTCAAAGATTAAAACTATGAAAAAGTATAAGAGATATTTAAAAATTTTATCAAAGAAAGTATTTACGTATAAAATAAAATTTTAAAATTATATATATAATATCGGGTTGGTTTGGTCTCGGGTGTTAGGACCGAAAATAAGCAGGTGTAACGCGAAAGCTAGCAATGGAAACCTCGAAAGACTACTAGTAAGAAGACAACGAGAAATATACCAAAAGACACAAAGATTTAAGGTGGTTTGGTCAATCGACCTACGTTCACAGAGGAGATGAGGACCACTATAAATATGAGAGTACAAAATACAGAGGAAAACAACCTCAACCAAATTCACTCAGAATACATGGGAGGTTCACACAAGTGATAACGTATCAAACTTGTGACCCATAAATTCTCCCCTTAACCAAATCTTTAAGACTACATTGTGGATGTTGATTGAGTTAGAAGGAACATAATTCTATTTATAGAGTTCTAAACCTTTTCCTGCTAGAAAAAGGATTAGCCAATCCAAAACCTTTTCCTAAAAGGAAAACCTATTTATGGTAAGAAATCAGGGCAAATAAAACCCAACATCGAGTTGGTTTTTTTAGGTGAAACCAAACCAACCCAAATATAGTCAGGTTTTTTTATCCAACACCAAACCAAGTCAAACCAAACCACTAGTCGGGTTTTTTTTTTGTTTGACTCGATTTGCGGTTTGGTTCGGTTTTCAGTTCGGTTTTGCACACCCCTAGTTACTGACTATATAGATGTTTAACGATTATTAGATGAGTGGGTTAAAATCTCATGTTGATTAGAAAATAGACTTATGATCTTCTTATATTGATTTGGACAATTCTCCTCTCATGAATTAATTTTTGGGTTAAATTAGACTCATGTGAGTCATATTTTACTATGGTATTGGAGTAGAACTCATCTCATCGAATGTAAGACCCCAGATTAATTTTTTACACGCACCAGTTAACCAATCTTGGGCGTGAGGCAGCTAGGATGTTGAACAATGAAAAATTCTCATGTTGATAGTTAATTAGATGAGTGACTCTTTATAAACCTTGGACAATCCTTTTCCTTTTGAGCCAACTTTTGAGATGTGACTTAGGTCCAAAACCTAATTTTGCGTGATATCAAAGTCACGTACATCTTCATTTGAACTCTTCGTCCACGCTATTGTTGGACCTGGGCATGAGGACATGTTAGAATGGGTTAAAGTCCCAATCAATGTGGAACGGACCAACAATCTTCTTAAATGAACTTAGACAATCCTTCCTCTTATGAGCTAGCATGCATTTGGATTGATTATATTCAGATGTCATATATTTATAAACACTCGACATACTTATTTTATGACTATGATTAGAGCTGTTAAAACGAGCTGACCAATCCAAGGCTAGAGATTGCAGCGGCCTAGCCTACCTTACCTCTATCCTCCATTTGAAAGAGCGGGTCATTTGTACTTTTGCCCCTATTTTATGTTGGTTTTTAATTTATGTCCTTCGTAACAAATAATTTTTTCGTGAGACAATATACAATGATTAATTTTATTCTTTAGTACAATAAATTGAAAGTTTAGTACTTACTTTTTCTTTTTCCCTTTTCGCCCTTTTTGGTGGTTGGCAGAGGAACAGAAGAAGTTTAGATTTTATTATTGACACAGTATCAGCAAAGCATTCTTTAGGGCCTTATCTTGAGCTCCTAAAAGTGAATGGAACTATATCAATTGTGGGAGAACCAGCTCAGCCAATTGAAGTCCCAGCTACACCTTTGATCTATGGTAAATATTTTCAATTCAATTATTTAGAGACAGATTCAAAATTTAAAGTTAGAAAACTTTTCACATATGTTGTTCAATTTCTTCAAAAATATCGACAGATGCGTGTCAGATCCTCCAAAAATAGTGTATTTTTGAATGATCCGACAGAGATGTTAATATATTTACAGAGGTATAAAACATTCATGTTTTATTGAAGTTGTTTAATTATTTTTTGAAAAAATGTTTCAGGCAAAAAAGTTGTTAGGGGTAGCATTATTGGAAGTGTGAAGGAGTTACAAGAGATGATGAATTTTTGTGGCAAACACAACATCTTGTGTGAGATAGAGCTTGTTACAATTGACAAAATTAATGAAGCCTTTGATAGGCTTTCCAAGAATGATGTTAAGTTTCGATTTGTCCTCAATGTAGCTGCCCACCAATATTCCTCAAGGCTTTAGAAACTACATTTCTTGTTCAAGTATTGTTTGAAATTGTTATTGTAAGTTATTCTCATGTATCTCTACTTTTTGCACTTTAAATTATGTGTGATTTTTGGACTTCTCACATTTGTTCGAGTCTCAATGTGAATATCAGACATCAAGTAAAAATAAATAAATAAATTGTTTGTGCTTTTTCTTTTGTATATAGCTTTTTATGTACCTTGACTATTGTTTTTTAGTGACAAATTAGACTTCAAAGTTCAAATTATAAGCAGTCATTCTATCCCATTTTTATGTTCCTATTTGAAGATATCCTACCATGCGTGAATCGAAATATTGGATGTGAAGAAGCTAAAATCGTTTTAGCTTATAATTAGAAGCAGACAAAGTCGGAACTTCTTTTACTTGGCATAAATCCTAAATCAAATAGTACTTATTTAAAATATTTATGGGACACATGTAAAAAATCTAATTAATTCATTGTAAAAGTAATTAACCCTAGTTAAAGGATTAATCAAATCAATTCATTAAAATATTTATGAGACACGTGTAAAGAATCTAATGCTCCACTGGAGGAAAATGGACAGAAATCATCTCTTTTGTGGCGACAGAAGTCGCTACAGAACACCTGAAAGTCGCCACAAATTATTTTTAGTGCGACCTTACCACAATGGCATACTTGGTTACGAGATGATCGACAAGTTGTAAGATCTGATCTAAAAATCAACCCGCTGCCACCAACACCATCAGCAATAACACTTATTTGAATCTCCGCAACGAGCGACCTACCTTCTCATCAAATTTTCAGGTGCATTTTTTCTTTATTTTCCTTCTAAAAATTCTTGTTTGGTGCGTGATTATACAACATTCGATGTACTTAATGGTGGAGCTACATACCGCAAGGAGGTTAGGTTCATAAAAAAAATTACTTTAATCCATCTTACTGTGATTAAGAAAAGATTATTGTGTGAAAAAACTTGCACGGATATAACTAGAGTCGAGTAATAGTATATGACCTTCAATTGTATCCTGATATATACTTTTTCATGTGGTAATGTTATGAACTCTTAACCAACGCATCTAGATTTGATGATACCTATTTTTATATACTCTAAAAGAGGAAGAATTTTGAGTGAATTGATTGGATGCAAGTGACCAAGTGTTTACTATCTTGAATGATTGAGATGGATCACGATTAAATGATTGATCTCCTCTTACTATTCCATGTAAAAAACATTCTAACTAGAGTAAGAGGAGACCAATCATTTAATAGTAATCCACCTCAATTATTAAAGATGATAAACACTTGATCACTTGCGTTCAATCATTTCATTCAAAATTCTTCCTCATTTAGAATATACAAAAATAGATATTATCAAATTTAGATGTGTTGATTGAGTGTTCATAACATTACCACATGACCAACTACAAATGAGTGTACAATTGAAGGTCGTCTATTATTAATTAACTCTAGTTATATTAATGTAAATTTTCACATAATAATCTTTTCTTAATCACCGTAAGCAGGATTAAAGTGATTTTTTTATGAACCCTAACCTCCTTGGGGTATTTAGCTACACCATTAAATCATCAAAGGTTGTATAATCACACACCAAATAAGCATTTTAGAAGGAAAATAGATTAAAAAAAAAATGAACGTGAGAATTTGACGTGAAGAGTAGGTAACTCGCTGTCGGAGATTTTCAAGAAAGTGTTACTATTGATGGTATTGGTTGTAGCGGGTTGATCTTTTAGATCAGATCTTACAACTTATCGATCAACTCGAACTGATTTTTTGGGAATCTCCAGCGAATCAATCGAGTCATTATTATTATTATTATTTTGTACCTTCTTGCACCAAAGTCTCTTTTTTTTCCGATGTAATGCGAAATTAGACGACGTCATACTAGTTGACTTTGTCTCCTTTTGATGATGATAAGATGTCAATTTCTTCTTCATCTGTATCTTTCATAATTCAATAACATGTATTACTCAATCAATACATACAAATTAATTAAGTACGATTAACATTAACTGCAGCTAATTTACTACAAATTATCGAACTAATGAAACAATTTTTTAACAAAATTGGTAGAAAATAAATTCATGATGGCGACTAAAAATAACCAAGTATGCTACAAAAAAGCTTCCACAAAATATACGTTTTGTAAGTCGCCATTGAAGTTAGACTTTCAATGGCTATTATTGACGCTACAAAAGGTCTTATACTATTAGTTGCAACTCTCATCGCCACTAAAGAAAGGATTTCAGTAGCGACTTATGTCAATGCAGATGTTTAATACTTTCAATTGAAGCTCTAATTGCCACTAAATCTTGAGATTTGTGGCAACTTATTATCGCCACAGGTACTAATTTATTTCTTACAAATTTTGTTGCCACAAACCTATCTTTTCATTGTAATTCAAGAAACATAAAAAACTATCCTTAAACTAGATATAACAAGTACTTCTATTACTAAGAAACTCAACAAAATATACAATTCACAATATTTCATTATTCAATGTCATTTATGCATATACACAAATGAACAAGAAAATTAACTATTAAGTGTCTTCAAGCTCCCCTCTTTTGTCGATGGGTTTTGGGATAACGCAAGAACCTTGCCTTTATTAGGAAAATACACAAGATCACTTATGTTATCACAACTTGCTGGTGGTACAATAAATTCAAGTTCAGCAAATGCATTCTATTTATAAGTTGTTCTCTAATTCGTTCACAAAATTGATGAAAACAAGCTAGTTCCATGCAAGAAGAGAAACAATGAAGAAGTGCATCTGGGGATAGCTCAAGATGTATTACATGGAACTAACAATTGGCCACTTGTTCTCAAGAGTTGCGCGCAGTTATAACAAAAGATCAATATAGATACCAAAAGTGTTTACCTGTTGAATTCTCGACATTATAGAATCCACAACTTTTAATCTCTTTGTCCACTTCTAATCTAATTCGTTCTTGGAGCGTTCTATCCATTTCTATTGAAATTTGTCCTTGTTCCTTCGACAACTTCAAAAATCCATCTTAATTTTCATCTCAGCTTCCTACGTGATTCATGAATCAATGTTAGTAGCAACCAACTTCATAGAAACAAAATAATGAACAAATATGATAAAATTGCATAAGCACAAAAATTTGAGTTGAGAAGTATCTCTTGAAGAGCTGATTGTTTAAAACTGAATCTATGACCAATTACTCAAACTAAATTATCAAAAAAATCAAAACATAGTTAATTGTGGTAAATGTGTTTTGTCACTCCATACTATTATTTTTTTTCTAGTGACATCTCCATCATCATCAGGTAATTTTTCTTTGATTTTTTCAAATTCGGATACATCCATAACTTAATCTTCATAGATATTAATCATATCTAAAATCGAATGCAGCAGCACATTTAAAGTGAAACTTTTAGCCAAAGCAATTGAAGCAAAATATTGTGTTAAGCAGCGCCAGATAGTTAGATTTGGCATAACGAGTTAATCAATCATCAAGTCAATTCCACCACGTAACATCTAATCTTTAGATGGTATTTAATTCAGAAACTTATGCTTGCATTAGATTTAAGTTTTGATAAAAGAAATCTTATTACATCAAATCCTTCTAAATAGATTTTAGATAAGCCCATAATATTTTTCTAGATAGTCAGAAATTTGGACAACTATGTATCAGTGGCTTTCTCCTAAATGTTCAAGTTGATTTTAAAACACAGTAACACACATTCAAGTGGTTCTTCGCAACACAAAACTAGACTAGCAACAATGTTAATCACATATCGATAAATTAACTGATCAATGATTTTTTTTCTTAAGGTTTTCAGTTCATATTAACAATTTTAGATGCTGATTTTATTTATCAATAAAAAATCAAAAAATTATGCACATACAACAAAAAAAATTAACATTTATTCATTCACACACTCATTTAAAGACCTAGAATGAAAAGTAAGTAAAAGGGAGGTTATTAACCTTCTCCGAGACAACAAATCAGTGAATCTCGAGTCTTCAATCGAGTCTTCACCATTGAAAAGCTTGTTCAACAGAGGAGACAACTACGGCGATGGCAGAGGTCTCGCCGGTCTTCTGCCGACGTCCTAGAGGTGGCAATTATGTGGTTCAAAGTTGATTGAATGAAAATGGGGAAGGGATTGGGGTTTTTAGTTGGGTTATTTGGGTCGGGTTAGGGTTTTTGGTTTAAGAATTGAGGCCTGCTTATGTATTTAAAAGGGAAAAATTAGCAAATTAATCATAAACTTTAACATAATTATTAAAAATATTTATACTTTAAAATAATTATTAAAAATGTCTATGTGTCAATAATTTAGAAAATAAATTGAAGATTAATATAATTAATTTTCTTTCCTTTTATTTTTCAAATCAGTCTTATATTGGACCATTATTTATTCCACTATCCAATAAAAAAAGAAAACTCATTACCCAATCACCCCTGTTTTTAGGTTTTACCTCAAATCACTCTTATCTCTCTTTTCTCGTTTTCACCGTTGTTATCTCATTTCTCTGTTCAAATAATCAAATCTTCAAATTTCATACACTTTATTTAAGAAATCTCATAATTAATTCAAAAAAAAATTCACCCATTGATAAAGTAAATTCGAGATAAACAAGTATTTTTTGAAGTTCCTTCTGATTTTGTTTTCATATTCACCAAGTATTTGTATTTCGAATTTTATGTCTTTTAATCAAGTATTGTTTGATTTTTTTGTGAGTCTGTTTTCATATTCACCAAGTATTTTGTGAGATTTTCCTCTTTTATGTATTTTCAACTTTTGTGATACATTCTCAATTCAATCTTGCTAAACAAGCCACCGAATTATGAAGAAGTAGTGCATTAATCTTCTACTTCCATGATCTCTTTCTCTCAATCAGTATAATACAAGAAACACCAACAGTATCATAATTTCCTTTTAGATTTTTGTTCATCTTGTATTCCTAAGATACTTAGAACAACACTTTGAAGAATTTGATAAGAAATAACAAAGTTTAAAGAGAATTTTCACAACTAGAAAAGGAAAACTAGTAGAGAAAATTGAATCAGAAATAAATTAGAAACAATATACGAAATATTTTTCTTAATGACGAAAATCGAGCCCATTGAATGCATATTGTCTCCTTAAGGAAATCATTTCCCTCAAGTACCTGAGGTTAATGAAATACATCCTCCCAGGATAGAAAGATCTTACTCACCGGTGTATCGGTACCTAAAACCACGGTATCAACGAACCACTCAATGACAATAAAGTACACTTAGAATAATAGATTTCGTAGTAGTAGAAGAAGTCCTGATAATTTCGTTGTAAAATGAAAGAAAATCCCTCAATTTATAGAAAACAGAGGGTAGTGTGAAAATGTTCTTATTGTTCCTTACCGAAAAGATCACAAACCTTCGGAAAGGTCACAATCTTTCGGAAAGATCAATACCTTTCATAAAAGTCACAACTTTTCTGTAACATCTCACAAATTTATATTAGGTAAGAATAAGTTAAGAAACTAAAAATATTCATTTTTTAAAAGAGAAGGAAAAATCTGAAAAATTTCCTAGTTAAGAAAGTGAGTTTTGGTCATTTTCAAATGGTCATAACTCCTAACTCAAGATGATTTAGAGGTAGTTCTTGATATAATTGGAAATCCATTGGAGATATCTTTCCAACGGTGCCGAGTTTGCGCATTTTTGAATCGTACGAGGGAGATATGCCTATCGGAAGTTGGGTTGTTGAAGTAAGGAAGGTATCAATCCGAATTTAAGGAAGGGTAAACTAGTATTTTAACCAATTAATTTCCTATTTCGTTAACACAAGTTTTAGTTCAGATTAGAAAATCAATATCATGCTTAGGGCTTGGAGAAAAGAGAAAAGAAGAAGGAAAGGGAGAAAAGTCAAGAATTCACCAGGAACGCCAATGATTTGCAAGTGGAATTAGTTGGGGGTGGTCTCTATAAAGGTACGTGGGATCTTTTGTGTTGGGTCATTTCATCCACACACCAAACTTGTTTCAATTCAGTGGTTTTAGAATTGTTTGCATGATAAAAAATGAGTTCTTGAAGAATCTTGTCGAATTCCTATTGATTGAGTTGTTTGAATGCCCTTTCTTGTTTGATTTGTAATTCTGAGTTGTTTTTCAAGTTAGATCTATTGGGTATTGAAGATACTAATTATCCTAAGGGTTTGGAAAAAGAACTATATATGGAGGTTAAGGGGATTTAGTGTTGAAAATCGAGAGGAGAAAGTCGGCAGCCACACCTGGGTAGTACCAGGCGTGTCGCGCCCAATTTGCGCCAGAGGGCCTGGGGCGACATGCCTACAGTGCGCCAAGATGATGCCTCTAAACTCGATGCCTGGCGCGGCACCCCGGATGTGCTCGAATCGGCATTTTTCGCCAATTTTTCATAGTTTAGCCTATTTTAGTCCTTCTAAGATGTAGTAACACTCTTTAGTGATTCTAATTGCTTCAAATGATTTCTAAACACCTAGGAATAACCAAACACATAAATCATAACCTTGAATTCATAACTTCATTCAAGGAAAGCTAAGATCAAGGTCAAAGAAGTTAAGAGTCAAGTCCAAAGTTAAGAAGCAAGTCCAAAACAAAGTTCTTAAAGGTTTTTTAAGAGTCTTTAATAAACGTTTTAAGACTCAAGTTTCAAGTTAAGTAAAGATCTAAGAGTTGAAGTTCTTCCTTCAAAGAAAATATAAGGGAACTAAGTATTCCCTAAGAGTTGATTTAAGACTCAAGTTTCAAGCTAAGTAAAGAGTAAAGAGTTGAGTTCATTTCTCAAAATCTATAAGAAAATTAAGTATTCCTTAGGAGTTTATAAATGTTTTCACATTGAAGATAAGAGGAAACTAAGATTTTCCAAAAGAGTTTTGAGCGAGAAAGGGGAACATTGATTACAAGAGAGCTTTATAAACCTAAGTGTTGAGCAATTATCCCAACCCAAAAAAGGAAGTTGTTTTTAAAAAGCATAAGCTAAAATATATTTTGGGAGTAGTATTGAGCACGATGTGGGGATGAGAGTTCATACTAACTCAAGCTCTCCATCAAAATCATGTAGTCATCATGGGTATTAACGGGTCATACTTTTTAGATGATCAAAAACTTAAGCTAGTGGATCCACTAAGTTAAGTAGTTCTATGCGACGGCAAAGTATAAGACAGTTCTGGCAGCGTGGGCAAGACGATGTATCACCACTTAGGCTCATAGTGGTGGTTGTCAATTAGAGAATCTCCCACACTATAAGTAAAGTTGAGTTTGTTATTGCCATTTCTTTAACAAACTAAGTGCTTACATTGTTTTACAAGCTTTTTAATATTGCATATGTCTTGTTACTGTGTATTAAGTCAAGTTATTCATGAGTTGAGCAGATCCAAGGTAAGTGTCCCTTCTTATTCTTTTTCAAGCTTAAGTTGTTGTTAGCGTTCCAACTCGCATACTCGTACATTCAATGTACTAATGTCAGTTGGCCTATATCGTATCATGATGCAAACGCATATAACCAGGATCAGCATCATCCAGCGCCTCGTTGATCCAACTAAGCACTCGGAGTCAGTGGTGAGCCTCCTTGCATTCTGGAGGACACATATTTATTGCATTCAGTCTTTCTTTTATAGGATGTTGTGAGGTGTGTTCCAACATCCATCTTAGTATTATAGAGGCATCATAGACTGTTAGACAGTCAAACAATTTAGTTTTGAGTCTCTTCTTTGTATTGCAGATATTTGCTATGAGACTTGAGTGCCCCTTTTGGCGAAGTCATTTAAATCAAGTTATTTTAAGATAATGTGTTTCTTGTATTGAGTTAAGTCTTCCGCTGAAATAAGTAAGTCATACCAAGGGTCCGCTCAAGGCCAGCAACGGTCATTAAGTGTCGGTCATGTCCAGCGTGTAGGCTGGGGCGTGACATTTTCATAAAAGTCACAACTTTTCATTCAAGTCACAATTCTTTATAAAAGTCATAATTTTTCATCAAAGTAACAACTCTTCATAAAAGTCGCAACTCTTCATTTTCCATTCACACCTTTTAAAACCCAACAATCCACCGTATGAATGGGGAATGACTCCAAGAAAAAGAAATGAACAAGTATATGTACTTTACAAGCAAGAATTAATTGTATCTGAATAAGTAGGTTTCACCTTGGACTTTGCGCAGTAAAAATATGTCAAATATTTATAAAAATATATTGTATACTAAATAAAATGAAACCAGCTTGGGAATATGTTCACAGTTGAGAGGCATTTTTAACCTTTCCATTACTTTTGGATTTTCCATGTCCCCATGGTGTTCTCGTTAACCACATTTTAGTCCTTTTCCACCGTGAATTCATTCTCCAGCCAGAGTTCTTTTAGACATATGCTCAGTCCTCCAGAAACAGAGTATTTCCAAAACGTGTTCTTTTTCATAAATAAAACTACAAATAATATTTGAAGTTTACAATTTATGGAGTACTTCCCTAAACGTGTTGTTTTCCATAAATATAAATACAAAAAATATTTGAAGTTTCCAATTTATGAAGTATTTCCTAAGACGTGTTGTTTTCCATAAATAAAAACACAAAAAATATTTGAAGTTTCTAATTTATGATATTTCCTAAAATGTATTTTTTTCCATAAATAGAACTACAAATAATATTTGAAGTTTCTAATAGTTCCCTAAAAGCGTGTACTTGTCTTAATTTTTCCCCACGTATCTCCTTTTTTAATATAGAAACTCACAAATCAGTTTAGGTTTGATCGTAATAATATAAATAAACTTGACATAGAGTAAGTCTCCCATTAGTAAAAGAAAAAAATATTGATTTCTTCTCTCAAAAATTGCAATATGTTTCCATCTGGGTTTGTATCCCATGTTTGCTTCAAGAACCCTTTTGTTAGCGTTGAACCAATTGTTTCTTCTTCTTCTTATTCTTTGACCGATCTAACCATTAAATTCAATTTTAGTATACTAAAACGATTTTGGTATATTAGACCTAAAGATGAAGCATCCGAATACCGAGGTAGAATATGGGAGGACTGTTCAACCAAGTCCACCCAAATTATTAATCATCTTTCCGACACCATGCTCTATGAGAAACTTGATAACGCTCTATCACAAGTGTCCATGCATTTTAAACACGATTTTGAAGATCAACAACACGTTATAGTCGAACAAACAGCTCGTAAGTTGCTAAGCATCACGACTACTAGTGAGATGTCAGAGGTATGTGTGGATGTGGAATTACAGATTGATCACTATTGCGATGGTAGAATTATGTTAGCATTGGAAGAATCATCATCTGTGGATGGAATGGTGCCGGCTAGTGAATCATCTATAAAGTTGCTAGAGCCGATGGAAGATGATGAAAGAAATAGCAACGATGAGTGTTTGGTATGTCTAGATGAGTTAGGGGAGGAAACTAATGTATTGCGGTTGCCTTGCTCTCATATGTTTCATGCTCAGTGTATAACAAAGTGGTTACAGAATAGCCATTATTGTTCTCTTTGCCGCTTTGAGATGCCAACGGATTAGATAAAACTACCTAAAGGATCAATAATGTAAAGCCAAAATCAATTTTGTAGTAGATTATATTGCTAAGTTGTTCTTTCATGTGTAATGTATATGCAGTACTACACTGAACCAAAAAAAATTGGTGTATTATGAATATTTGTTGGAATAATATGGTATTGTTTTTTTTAATGGTTTCAAATTGTGTAATTACTTATATGGTTTGATATATTATGAAGTGTATAATTAGTAGTTATTCGCCTTCAATTTTACATTATTGTTCTAGTTCTTTTATTTGTAGTGTATATATAAAGTCCTTTTAATGTTAGTATTGTTTTTATTGTATGGTCATTATTTAAAGTTACATCATTATCTTGTTCGCTCTAAATTATCGGAGCAGTCATATCTTTATTTTATGAATATTTGCTTTTTTTATACATTCAAAATCCAAATTGTTAAGAATCAAAAGTAAAAAGAAAAATTGAAAACTGATAAATATGTCTTATTAGTATAATTATCGATTTAACATATTTCAAAATCAAAATCGGTAAATTAAATGAATTATATAATATCGAAAGGAAGAAACCTTACCCTAGACTATTAAACCATAAATAACAAATTAACAACCATGTAAAAGAAGTGTTAACCATTCAACTAAACACCTTTGCTTCCCCCGAAATCTTATAAATATTGGTAGAGGTGTCGAATGAGTCCATGTAACTGAATTTAGGCGAGTCAAATTGGATTGAGTTGATAAATTGACACTTTATTGACCCGTCCTAAATCAACTTGGACTTAAATAGGTTTGGCTGAATAGTGTCTACCCGCGAGATGTTTTATATATTGCCTGTAAGAGATGTCATTTACTTTTATTTGGGGGTATTCACAAGAAGCTCTTGATGCGTTTGTTGCTATGAGTAGGGAAAGGGTGTGGGCAAATCAGTTGTCTAAAATAATTATAGTGATTTCCTCAACTCAACAATAAACAACAGAGAGAACAAGATAATAAGTTTTGATTCATACATAATTAATGAGCAATTACAATATTAACAACACAAACGATAAAAGTATCTATAAAGGAAAAGGATATGAGGGACTAAGAGAGAATTGGGGATGAGAGGCACAATCTTTGCCTAAGCACAATGACAATTCACATAAACCTATTTTGCTCTCCTAAATCTCTATTTATCAACCCGTATCCCACACATAGCCACTTAATCCGGTGTTGGGCTGCTTTGCCAATACTGGTCTAGGCCCATCCATAATATCAGTTTACTTGTAGAGGTGTCTTTGAGGGTGTGTGTAACAACTCAAGTTACTACACAAGAGGATATATATTATAATAGATGAAGAATACGAAATACAATAGAGAAATGGAAATGACTAACTTCCTTGCAACGAAACTAAGAAAAGATAACCGAAGGGAAAGAAGATCAGAAAATATAGAGCTAGATAGAAGGAGATGTGAAGCTTAGACTAAGAAGGGAGATGAGAGGAAACAATCTCTTTTCTTCACGACTTGCATAATCCCTAAATCACATATCACTATCTTTTTTGATGGAACCGTTTCATTCCCAATACTCAACTTGGTCCCAAATTAACCTGGCCCTGTTGCTTGTTCTCGGCTCAATAGCTCTTTCCAGCCCAATAACTAATTGTGTGACCTTGGTATTCATATTGGGTTGGACTTGGTTAATAACAAAACTCCCGTCCTCAATAAGAACCTTGTCCTCAAGGTTCGAGTAGAGCCACATGAACAGTATAATATTGAATCTTTCAAGACGAGTGTGTGTGGAGAGGTGCGACAGTGGTGCGGAGTTGAAACAAAACACGCAGTCAACTTGCAGAATTGAGGAAACAATTTCATTTCCTTTAGAGCAATCCATATTACCAAGAATCATAACAAATGCCACAATTGTAAAAGTTTTCAGCTGCTCTCTTTTGCTAAGCCCAACAATTTTCCTTACCTCTTTATATGAAAAGAGTCATGAGCATCAGTAATACAAGCTATTTCATAGAAATGAGATTGTTGGAGATAGGAAAATGATTCAGGATACCTCAATATACACTTCTTGTTTATCTCCATGGGTGTTTCACAGAGAAGATAGAAACAACGATGGTTCTGCTCAAGTATTATGACAAGGAAAACTCAGATCTTGTGAGGAGAGATGGTCCCATGGCTGCATCAAATATTTTTCTAAGCTTTGCGAGCTGAGTTGGTTGTGCTACAGTGCGCTCTTCATCACGTCTATGGCCACCGATATGGGCAATATAATACATAAGACTCGTTGTAGTTATAAACTTCCCACAACTACTCAATATAGAAGTGCTTTTACTGTCATCGAGCATTGACTTGTGAACAACATAACATCAACAATTGAAGCATTTTTCACCAACTCAAGCTCACTTTCCATCACTATAAAACTCCAATTATCATTTTCATAAGTTTGTAGTGCAGCCAATTCATATAGTGAGAAAATGGGAGAGAACTCAATAATTTTATCACCAGGATCCAAGATGTCATGCATTATTAACATAAGGAATTCATCAGCACCATATCCAACAAGATTATACTCAAATTCAAGGTTAGGACCTATAGTATAAGTAGATGGTACACCCTGAGTGCCAAAGAGAACCATGATCTCCTCAAGCGTAGAGAAATTACGCAACTCCTGCTCAATCAAGTTTGTCATAGACTTAATGCAGCCTTGTATCCAAGCAATACAAACAATTGGTGTAACTTGTTTCCCCTCTGGTGCCAATTTTAGTGCACTAACTAGCCTTCTCACTTATTTTCTATCGTAAAGAGAAATCACCTCCTATGAGTTGTGCTAATAGTCGTTGTAGGAATCGAAATAAATTGGGACGTATAATATCTATAGGTGCAATTGGTTGTATCTCCTAGGATGTAACTCTTTGGGAACTATCATCAAACATATGATTCACCTCGGATCGTATGAATCATGCACTTTTGATTCCGGTAATACAATCTCGTCTACAACAGCCCACATAGCAAAAATGTTCTGAAACCAAAAATTTAATGAAGTAATAACTGTCAATGGAAGAACAGATAGCAAAATGGAAGAATGCATACACCTTTGTTGTCCGAGATCCCACGCTTGAGTCATAGAGTTAGCATAAGCAATGAAGCCAACTGCACCAGCAGAGCCCAATAATAGTAGTGGCTTCGTGTTCACTGTATAACCAATGGATCCCATACACAAAGATTTGTTGCATTTCTGAGAACAACGACAGTATCATCACGATTAAACGAAAATTGACACAAAGTATTGTTAGAATTGAATTCACGAGTAAATTTTCCATGCTCCACAACAGGCATTAATTCATCTGAAGGCATGGTACTTAGTGGAACGCTATACTCTATACCAAAATTTGTTTTTCATGATATAAATTCTCAATAGTTGCAGGCTCCAAGAAAAACTGACCAAGATACATGTCGTCAAAGGTCTCAGATTCAATTTTTATTTTATTAGAGCCACGGACCAGAGAATTAGCAGTAACATACCTCTTTGGCATATCTTTTGGAGAACATTCATTGAATAGTTGGGCTTCACTGTGCTGAGGGCCTGATGCTGCTTCATCAAGCATTTTGTTTGGAGTATCGGGTTGCACCTCTGCGACTACCATGGGGCAAAAACTAGGAAAACATTCCTCGAACACCTTACGTGACTGAATATCGTCCAAATAGCTTCAAAGCTAGAGGTAGAGGAAGTTCCCCCCACTTCTTTGGTGAAAACTCTTGTAGACATTTCATCGAACATATTGTCCACATTACCTGAAAGGTCATTGATAAAAGTGTCCGGATGGTCCTCATTATCCACAGGGCTTGAGTTTTCTTTGAACAAGGAGAAGAAATCTCTTTGTGAAAGATTGTAGCAGCACTAATACTCACATAAGCCTACATTTGTTCTCAATCTTCTGAAGTAAAGCTAAAATATTGGAAATTCGAGCATCCCTCACAAGAGGCTTTGCATACATTTGTTGCGGAAAACCAAGGCTAATTTCACCTTGAAATGGGTCCAATCAAATTGTTTGTTGCGATACATCGGAACCATTCGAGGGCCTCACCATCGAGATATAAGGAAGAGGTAGCCACTTTTCTTCAGACGGAAAAGTGAAGTACTGCTCTGTCCTATAAATCCAATCATCTGGATTACCGTCACCACTAAATCGATCTAATATCATCACTACCGTTATAGTACGTCAATGAAAGCACCAAATGTAACAACTCAAGTTACCTCACAAGAGGATATATACTATAATAGATTAAGAACATGAAATACAATAGAGAAATGGAAATGACTAACTTCCTTACAACGAAACTGAGTAACGATAACCGAATGGAAAGAAGATCAGAAAATATAGGGCTAGATGGAAGGAGATGGGAAGCTTAGACTAAGAAGGGAGATGACAGGAAACACTCTTTTCTTCATAATTTTCATAATCTCTAAATAACATATCATCCATCCTTTTTGATGGAACAATTTCATGGCCACTACTCAACCGGCCGGGTCCCAAATTAACCTGGCCCTATTGCTTGTTCTCGGTCCAATAGCTCTTTCCAACACAATAATTACTTGTATGATCTGTGGTATTCATATTGGATTGGACTTGGTTCATAACAGTTTGCACTAGTGTGTCATGTATGAATGAGGAAAGTAAATATAAGGGTGCATTTAGAAGAGTGGTTTGTGACGTCAATGAAATAATTTATTAACAAAACAAGTAGAAAATCTAAGGGAAAATTCATGTGAGTCTAGTTAGATGTGTCTTGTGCATGTTAGGGTTATCATAGTTTGTGTATGCATGTTGGATGTCAATGCAACTTCCCTATACTTTTTTTTACGTTGTATTATTCACATACTTTAACTTCTGCAGGGACAAAAAGAAAGAGTTTGCGGCAAATTATTATTATTAAGAGAACAATTTTCTATTTTTTGGCATATCATAAGTTCAATAAAACTCTACTTCAGAAGTAGAAGAACCATGACTACAAGCAAGCATTCCTAACCAACAAGATTTGTGATGTGTTACTGTTTTGTGTTAAATCATTTCTAACAAAGTTGCAAATTTGGACTACCGATTCTGCAACATGATGGAGCATTTGAAGAAGGCCACCAAAGGAGGTTAGCAACTTTCATGTCAAGGTTGAACAGTCAAGCATTGATGACATCGAGTTTTCTAGAGGTTTTAGATGACACATTCCTATTATTATTGCGATGCTTGTCATTTCGAGAAGTGTTGTTCACCCTGAAGAGAGAACCCTGGAGATCCTCAATGACCTTAAAGGAAATTTCTTGGAAGTCCATGCCTTGTCATTCATAGTGTGATACAAGCTCTCTCGCGCTTGGCAACTTTGTCATCACCTTCTTTTTGCTGCTCTTATTATTGTTGCTGGTTGTTTCAGTATCAATCTCTTTTATCTCATCCTTCCCATTTTGAATTTGTTGTGGTGGTTTTGGACCCATTACCTTTTATTTTTTCCCTCGGGTTCTCTCTGATTTTCCAAGTTTTCAGATTAAGCCTGCGAATACAATTGCCAGAAAGTTGGCTGGAGATTTTATGACTGTAGCGTTTGTAGCAAATTTCATGATCAAGAAGTCAATCTAATCTCTCTTTTGGTCAAAAGCGGTATCCTGTCATTGAGCACTCTGGGACACTTCCACTCATTCTTGTAGTGAATATTCAGTACTGAAATTATGTTTTATTTGCCTGGAATTAAGTCACGGTGAGAGCATTGGTAAGTTCAATCTACAATCTTTTTTATTACTTTTCCATAAAAAAAAACACAAATAATATTTGAAGTTTCCAATTTGTGGAGTATTTTCTAAAACGTGTCCTTTTCCACAAACAAAAATACAAATAATATTTGAAGTTCCCATTTATGGAATATTTCCAAATCATGTTCTTTTCCATAAATAAAACTACAAATGTTATTTGAAGTTTCCAATTTATGAAGTACTAGGTAAAGCGTGGGGTGTAATTTCTTTGTTTTTAGTAATATATTGAGGGATGAGTATTATATATTGCACTTTCTGTTAAAAAAATAAAATAAAGCTGAATTGATGCGTAAAATCTGTATGCATCATAAGGTAGTAATGTAATGTATATACAATGCTGAAATGTTATACATGTCAGAAATGTTTTTTTTTTGGAAAGATTTATTTATGATGTATATGTAAATAAACTAATTCATCTATATATTTGTCTATCTGTTGTATTACATACTATAATGTACATGCTCATTGGGGATTTTTTGAGTATTTGGAAATTTATGTCATCTGATTTGATTTCTTACTTGTCGAAATTGTGTACCTTAGAATTGCTTAAGTGCCTCGTCATACGCAGTAAAATAGTATCACGTCGGACATAGCATGTAATTAAGTAATATATGTAATAATAAAACATTTTATTTGTAGATGGATGACATTGTAAGCGAACGTAATTTTCTATAGCAAGTGCAAGTTATGTATTTTAACAAAGTCATATATTACCTACCAAAAGTACAACTTGTAAGCCTGATGTTACATGTTTGTATTGGTTGCTCTGATAAAGATATGGATGTGATTATTTAAATATGGCCTATATTATATTAAAAAATTTGTGGCCTCTTCAATTCATCATACCTGGCCAATCTTGTTTTGTGTAGGCCGAATGTTGTTGTTCGCGTGCAGCTTCTGTTCAGTCCTTGTCTGGTTGCCATCTCCATCATGATTCATTAGTTGTATCTCTACTTATCTGAATGTAAGACATTGTGAAATGGTTGTTATGAAATTGTATATTAGAATGGTATTATTTGATAGCATGGGAAAACATGATTTCAAGAGAATACCTCGTCTCTTTCTACACTCTAGGCCATGCATTTTGGAAAGCTTCTTTGTAAACAATGTTTTTAATGGATGTTTGGTGTTTTGTGTCGCCATCCGCATTTAGGACAATTAATCCTTCTCTTTTTGTTACTTGTGATACGGCTACATATAGTTGTACATATGTGAATGCCTGTTTTAGTAGATAAATGTAATATGAGGTCGGGTGTTCAAAATAATCCGTTATTTCCACAACACTGTCAATGTTAAGCAATCTAGGAGCTAGGTTCGAGCTAGGAGTTGGAAGTTAAAGTAGCAACCTGATGAGGTAAATGTGAAAGAACTTATTTAAAGTCGAAGTCACCCATGGAACCTATTTTAGGCTTACAATTTAGTAGTTGGAGTTGTAGATATTGTTTCAATGCCGTAAAAAAAATTTATATTCCAATTTGTTAATCTGATTAGTGTACTATTCATCAGCAAAAGTATGCGTTAATGAAGAACACAAGTTTTTTACATAAGTTAAAATAAGCATATTAAACAGCCATGGGAGTTCCATAAGTTTAATCAAGTCGGATGATTAAATTAATCATGATAGTTCTTTTTCGTCTGTATAAGGTTAAAGAGTATACATCAGTGGCGGAGCCACATGCATTGAAAGGGTGTCGTCGAAAAATTGCATTGTGTAGCTACAATTAAATTAATATTTTTTTATGTATATTTATATTACATATTGACACTCCATGGCTTCTACACGATTGTATTTCATTATATTTTGACACCCCTTAGACCAAATTCTAGCTCCGCCACTGATATACAGTGTAGTAAAATGATGTTGATGATGGAACCCAAGATCTACTAAAGAATGTATATCATTATAACTCGAGTTGAAACATAATACAAATATAATAGGAGGTGAGATGTTTTAAATAATTTGTCAGCCACAACACTGTAAACAAGACATTATTAAAGTATTTAGACATAAGACATTGGTTCCACAACCATTATTAATTGGCTCCTGGTGGTTTTTCCAAGATTCTAAAGTGAATGAAGGCTATCAATTGGGCGTGTTGTCTATGCATGTAGTTGATTCATAATTTTTGTAGGTGAGCGTATGCCCAGTCGACGGGATTTGGATGTAGTTCTGTTAATGAAGCAAGATAAGAAGGCAATATTAATTGTGAGCAAAAATAATGAAGCAAAAATAACGGGTGAATGATAATTTTATGTATGTTCACCTGTATTGAGCAGGGAGTTGTTTAAGTCTCCTTGGTTCCATAGCAGCAGATAGATGATTTGCGTCCACAACGGGCGTCCTGGTCAGCGACAAAGAGGAATAGTGCTCTTGTAAAAAATAGCTTCACAAAAAAACAGAGGATGGAAATATGAAAAGCATGAAGAGTCACCATTGCACAGAGTAGCGTTTGCACTGACTGTTGTGAATAGAAACATGATAGTTAAAGTATAACGGGTGAATGGAATTTAAGGCGATAGGTGTCAACATGAGACAACAAATAATTGATGTAATGCTCAAATAAATAGGTCCATACTAAGAGAGTCATACCTGGTTTGAGAGTGGAGATTTGTAACAACATATGCATAGTGGGGGTCCATAGCAAGGATTATGTCTTTGGAGACGTTTGTATGAGGATTTCAAGGATTGTGCAGGCGTATTATGTTAAACAACTCAATAATCACACATTCAGAGATGTCCTATTGGGAAAACTGATCTCTTCATTTCATATCAAAAGTGTATAAAACTATGTTCACAACTCTACAATCAAAACATACAAACTGCTCTAAGCTAATGAATACATGCATTTTATGCACGTGCTAAACGACCTAATTACAATTGAAAATATCTTATACTGCTAACAACCTTCTAACTCACTTTCACGTTAAATCTAACGCCAAGTTAACTGACTACCAATGACCACACAAATGACTTGTTCCATTAGTCTGTTCCAACTCAAAATGTTTGCAATCTCTTTGTTATATTCTCTAATAGCCCCCTTCAAGCTAGGTGATATGAAGATATTTTTCATTCCTAGATTGGATACAATATGAGAATGTTGAAGCCTGCCAAGACTTTTGGTGAGAATATCAGCAGGTTTCTCAGAGGAACATAAGTACTGGATGTTTACTAGAACATGTAGAATTTTCTCTCGAATGAATTGACAATCAATATCAATGTGCTTCGTTCTTTCATCAATACTGGAATAGTTGCAATTTGAATGGTTGTCTTGTTGTTACAGTGCAAAGGAACTTGTAAGGTCAAAGGGATGTCCAATGTTTTGAATAAACCTATGATCCAGGTGACCTCTCCTACAATAGATGCAAGACTATGATACTCTGCCTCAGCTGAACTTCTGGAAATAATAGATTGTTTCTTGGATTTCATACTTGATCAGATAACTAGTAATTGACTTTCTAGTATTGACGCAAGACCCTTAATATGCATCATAATATCCCTAAAAAGAATCGTGTGACTTTGCTGCCAAGAGTACTCCGTTCCCCAGTGACTGCTTGACATACTTTATTATTCTGATGGCAGCATTCATGTGTGAGAGTTTAGGAGCCTGAATAAATTGGCTTAAATTTTGAACTGCATAGTATATATCGGCCTAATGAGTGTAAGATACAACAACCATCCAATCAATCTTTGATACTCACTAATATCCAATAAAAGTGAATCAAAATTATCTCCCACCAACTCATCAAGCTCAGGTGTGGTCAATTTCTAATTCAACTCCACTGGTGTAGCCATGGGCTTGGAACTTCCTAGGCCTAAATGTGAAATCAGCTCTAAAGCATATTTGCTCTGGTGCATCGATATACCTTCTGAGCTTCAGGAAAATTCAATGCTTAGAAAAAAATCTAACATCCCCCGGGTCTTTGATTTTAAAATTAGCCTTCAAAGCCTATTTTGCCTTTTCAATTAACTGATTATTGTTTCATGTCACAAGTAAATCGTCTACATAGATAAGTATCACTACAATGTCATCACCAACTTTTTTAGTCATAAGAGAATAGTCAAGATGACTCTGTTGAGACCCTGTTGCAAGTAAAGCATTGATCACTTTAACATTCTAGTGTCTATAGGCTTGTTTTAGTCCATGAAGTGACTTAACTAATTTACATGAAGAAACCTTACCCCTAGAACAAGAACCAAGTTTTTGTAAATTGCCTATAACAGAGCACGAAACTTTAAGCTAACACCATTCTCAATCAAAAAAGGAAAAAAACCTGTTTTATTATTCAACTATTATGTTTATGATTACAACTCAATAATCAATAACCTCACCACAATGACAACTCTCGATTAACTATAATCGACTAACTCTACTCTCCAAGAGGCTAAAACCCACCTCTTGTTACAAACCTCACAAAAACTCAATTTTACAAGAAGCCAAACCCACTTCTTACACAACAAGACTAAAATAATGACTCTAACTACAAATCAAAAAACTTTTCTTGCTCAAGAACTTCTAACTCAAGAACTTCTTGAAATCCGTAACAGTTTGCTTTCGAACTCGCAGGCTTTTACGTATTGAATAGCTTTCGCTTTCTTGATTCTCGATGGATGTAAAAGTCTTACTCTTCTCTTCTCTTCTGCCTTGATGTCCTTTTATAAGCTTCTAAGAATTTGTGTCCTCAGTATAAGGAAAAGAGTTACAATTGTAGTATAAAAAGGAATACATTATTTGCCTTTTACTGCACAACATTTTTCTACACAACTTTCTTGATTTAAAAGATTTCCTTATTCGTTTCGACTTTTGCTTCCATATTTGTTTCAACTTTGGCTTTAGACACGATTTGTTTGATTTTTTTCTGCATCTATAAGTATATGCGTTTTTTACAAATGTGTGTATATGCATACACCTACGATATACTTACTCTATCATAAAAACACGTTGAGCCATCATGTTCCCCCATTTACATAGTACACGTTGTCAATTGCATAAGTATGCATAAACCCAACTTGTCCAATTCCCTAAATTTCACCGCTTTTTCTATTACCAAAAGCCATGTTTCCCCCTTCGAAGTTTCATAGTGAGAGGAAGTTACTTTTATCTCCAGTCATGTGTCTAGAGCATGCACTGTCCAAGTACCATTGCCTTTGCTTCCTACTCACTGATCCCTGCAGTCAATTTTATAGGTTAGTTTTAGGTACCTTGATCCACTTTGATCTTTTCTTTTTGAAAAAAGGATGAATAAGATTTAAGATTGTCTTAGCCCATCTGGTAGAGGTTTGGTTGTTGGGACTTGTTCTCTGACTTTCTCAGAATGTGGTTTACTTAGAGAGTTTAGATTATTTTTATGAGCAGCCAATTTCTTATGACAATCATAACTCTTATGCCCATCATTCTGCAATGCATACATAAACAATCCATGTTGGGATTTTTAACTTGAAAATTTCTTTTATCAAAACCTATTCCGTGTTTCTCAGAAGTTTGACTTTTGTGAATGTTATCGAGTAGTATGGAGAACCTGGTCCATCTCATGTCATTCTCTGCTTCAGCTTTAGCAATATGAAGTTATTTGTTTAGCTCTTCATTTTTCGTAGCCACAGATTCTAAGTTATTGTTTAACTCAATAATTTTAGTTAGCAGGTGACGATTTTATTTTTCAAGACTCTCATTTTCTTCTCTTAGTGATGCATAGTCTTCCATTTTCAGTTCTCTTTTTGAGTCTGCAAACTGATATATATCAATAAGAGTGTATAGTAAAGACTCTAGTTCCCTTTTTGAGTAAGAATTTAGATTGTCTTGTATGTGATGAAGACTAACCTTTCCATAAATGTCCTTTTCTTCTTCTTCTTGGTCTTTTTTAGAATCTGATCCTGCCATAAGAGCTTGGATGTTTTCTTGAGATCGGTAGATGTTCTTTTCTTCTTTTGTCTCTATGGCCACTAGGGCAGGATAGTCATATTCATCAGATTGTTCTAGTGCAAGAATGATTTGTTTTCTATCTCACCATCATCAGATTCTTCGTCAGACGGGTTTCCCATTACTGTGAAGTCTTTCTTCATTGAAGAATCTTCTCTTGAGTCGTCATTCTTCTGTTTGAGGGAATGAACTTATCTTTATTGATATCCCTTGCCTTCTCTGAAGTATTTCTTTTCTGCTCCAACGCCCAGAGTGGGCAAAATTTGATGAAGTGATCTGGGCTTTCACACTTATGACATACTTGATCTTTAGTATTTTCATTAGTTTTCTAAGGATTTCTCCTTTGGAATGTTTGCACACTCTTTATTATTCTAGAGAACCTTTTGGTCATAAGTGCAATGTTTTCATCCTCAAAGTCTTCTGATGCAGTAGCCTTTAGAACCATGTTCTTTTCCTTTCTCTTGCATCCGATTTCCTTTTCTTGATTTTTCTTGAGTTCGTATGTAATGAGATTTCCAATTAGTTCATCCATGGCTAGTGAATCTAAGTCACGAGCTTCAGTGATTACTTCAACTTTGCTTTCCCATGATTCAGGAAGGACACTTAAAAGTTTCCTTGCTGCCTTTCCGTTGGGAACTATCTCTCCCAAGGAATACATCTCATTAATAATTGAAGTGAACCTTGTGTGCATGTCTTGTATGGTTTCGCCCTCTGTCATTTTAAACAATTCATATTGTCTATTCAAGTTATCAATTTTGGACTTTTTAACTTCTGTTTTCCCTTCATAAGTTGTTTGTAATGTTTCACATATAGCTTTAGCATCTTGATACGATGAGATTCGATTATATTCATCTTGTCCTATACCACAAATCAGGATTTTCTTGGCTTTGGCATTGTTCTGGATCGCAAGTCTATCTGCAAAGTCCCATTCCTTCCTCTCTTTTGGGATCTTGGTGATTCCATCAGTTCCAGTTTTCATAGGTGTAGTTGGTCCATCCAGAATAACTCCCCATAGATCAGGGTTTTCACCGATAAGATGATCCATTATGCGATTTTTCCACCATCCTTAGTATTTTCCATTAAATAGTGGTGGTTGTATCTGTGATGCTCCTTCTTGTGAGGTTGGTGGTGCTGCCATTGAATCTTTTCAAGATGTGAATCTTTTAACGAGAAAGACCTGATCTGATACCAATTGAAGAAACCTTACCCGTAGAACAAGAATCGGGTTCTTATAAGTTTGCCTATAACAGAGCACGAAACTTTAAGCTAACACCATTCTCAATCAAAAAAGGAAAAAAACCTGTTTTATTATTCAGCTATTATGTTTACAATTACAACTCAATAACCGATAACCTCACCACAATGACAGCTCTCGATTAACTATAATCGACTAACTCTACTCTCCAAGAGGCCAAACCCATCTCTTGTTACAAACCTCACAAAAAATCAATTCTACAAGAAGCCAAACCCACTTCTTGTACAACAAGACTAAAACAATGACTCCAACTACGAATCAGAACACTTTTCTCGCTCAAAAACTTCTAACTCAAGAACTTTTTGAAATCTTTAACAGTTTGCTTTCTTGATTCTCAATGGATGTAAAATTCTTACCCTTCTCTTCTGCCTTGATGTCCTTTTATAAGCTTCTGAGAATTTGTGTCCTCAATGTATAAGGAAAAGAGTTACAATTGTAGTATAAAAAGGAATACATTATTTGCCTTTTACTGCACAACCTTTTTATACATAACTTTCTTGCTTTCAAAGATTTCCTTATTCGTTTCGACTTTTGCTTCCTTATTTGTTTCAATTTTGGCTTTCGACACAGTTTGTTTGATTTCTTTTTTCTGCATTTGTATGTATATGCGTTTTCTGCAAATGTGTGTATATGCATACACCTATGATACACTTACGTCTATCATCAAAACACGCTGAGCCATCACAGTAATAGATAGGATTACCCTAAGTGTGACCATTTTAACAACAGGAGAAAAGGTCTCCTAATAATCCAGTCCCTCTTTCTGGTTGCGACCCTTGGCCACCGGCCTGGACTTAAACCTTTTAATATGTTCATTATCTTTGTACTTGATTTTATACACTCATTTACATCCAGTGACCCTTTCTCCAGGAGGCAATGCAACTAGTTTCAAAGTCTTGTTCTCTTCCAAGGCCTTGATCTTCTCCTTCATGGCTTGATCCCCCTATCATCATTCTTAGCCTGGTCTTATATACTTGGTTTAATTTCCATTGGCAATGCTACATTCATATGACTTTGAAAGACAAATGTAATCAACATTGTCTACAATTGAGTAAAGACAATTGGACTGATTGGATTTCTTTGAGGTTACAAAATCCTTTTCCCAAATTGGAGCTTTGCTAGTTCTGGTTAACCTTCTTTGTACCTATTGTGGTGTGTCTCTAGGATGAACCACCTGGTGTGATATGTCAATTTTTGGTACATTTGGTGTAACTTCAACAACTTCACTCCTATTCTCTACAATTGGAGAATCAAACATCATATCTGGTTCAGCATCCATAAAGCTAGATGGCATGATGACACTATTCAGCAAAACATCTGTGGCATAAATTTGAAAAGGAAAAATTATTTCAACAAAGATCACATCTTTAACTCATAAAGAATGTTTTATGTTCAAGATCATATAGCCTATATCCTATCTGTGTAGTTCAATATCCCATCAAAAAAAATCATGTAGACCTAGACCAAACTTGTCTACCTTATGTGGAATAATGGCATGGCATAAAAACCCTAGGATCCTCATGTAAGATAAATTAGGTTGTCTCCCAAACATTACTTCAAAAGGAGAGACATTACTTAATACAACAGATAAAGAAATTTTATTTATGATGTGCAAAGATGCTAATATGCACTCTCCCCAGAACTTGATAGGTAAGCGTCCCCGAACCTGATTGCTCTAGATGGTTCAAGAATATGCATGTGCTTTCTTTCTACCACACCATTATGATGAGGAGTGTGTGGACATGAATTTTGATGTAAAATCTCATGACTCTTGAATAACTTATCAAATTGAGAGTTAAAGACCATTCCTCCATTGTCTGATATAATCATTTTAATTTACAAATTAAATTGTGTTCTAATTATCAGGATAAACTGTTTTAGCACTGTAGAAATATCTGACTTAAGATGTAGTAAGAATACCCAAGTTCATCTCGAATGATAATCAACCAATGTAAGGAAAAACTTCATGTTATTATATGTGGTTGCTTTATAAGGTCCTCATACATCCAAATAAACCAAATCAAAACATCTAGTACTTCTACTACTGCATGATCGAAAAGGCAATCTGATCTGTCTGGCTAGTGGACATACATCCAAACGAGTCATAGTTGGACTATTATTGAGTTTAAGCATACTAATTTTACTAATTTTTCTAATCACATTTATAGGTGCATGCCTTAATCTCTTATGCCAAGTGACACCATTCTCACATCCTTTTGTTGCTACTAACGAACTTGCTCCTTATTGGGTTTGAACTAGATTACGAGGCCCCAGCAGATATAGTCCATCTTTCGTTTTACCAATCTCCTTCATTTTCCCAGTGAATAGATCGTGAAGAGTAAATAAATCGGGGAAAAATACAATATAAAAATTCAACTCCCTAGTCAACATAGACATTGATGAGGGATTAAATTTAGATTCTACCACATAAAGTACATCCTCAACAACTTCACCTCATGTTAGTTGGGAACTTCCTGAGTGTGTAACAGTTGCTCAGTCACCTGTGCTATTTTAAAATTTTGTGGATTCACTGTCGAACCATGATTCAGTAGTGCGGAGTATGATAAAAATCATCTCTCATGCCTTCATCTTGATGTCTATGTCATGTTTGTGCCATGTTAACCCTTTTCTTTCCTTTCCAATATGGAGGATAACCAACCAACTGAAAACAAATTTCCTTGGTGTGACCTTGCATATTACAGTGAGTACAATGATCGCAATAACGACCACGTCGTTGAACCTGTACATGACTTCTTCCTCCCCTACCTCTAGAACCTAGTCCTCCAAAGGTGTAACCACCAGATCTACTAGTGAGTAAAGTTGTGGGATCAATGCTCTCCCCTCCTCCATAACAATCACCACTCAATGATCTTTGACTCTCATCTTGCACAATCATAGCGTAGCACTGGTTCACACTAGGTGGTGGATTCATCATAAGGATTTGACTTCTAGCCTGACCATAACTATCATTTAATCCCATGAGGAATTGCAACAGTTGTTGCCTACCCATACTATCCACATATTCCTTCGATTTGTACATTCACATGAAGAAGAAGGGACTATAGATTCAAACTCATCCCATAGGTCTTTTAATCTCGAGTTATATACAGAAACAGGGGAAGTACCTCGAGTGAGTGTGACGATGACATTGTGAAGATGAAACTCTAGACATGTTCACCTTATCAAATCATTCCTTTAGATCGGATCATACCTAGGCCGCATTCGAACGAAACAGGATTCCACTTACGAGCTCCTTGCTAACATTGCTTATGATCCACGATATGACCATAGAATTACACCTATTCCTTCGATTTGTACATTCACATGAATAAGAAGGGACTATAGATTCAAACTCATCCCATAGGTCTTTTAATCTCGAGTTATATACAGAAACAGGGGAAGTACCTCGAGTGAGTGTGACGATGACATTGTGAAGATGAAACTCTGGACATGTTCAACTTATCAAGTCATTCCTTTAGATCGGATCATACCTAGGCCGCATTCGAACGAAACAGGATTCCACTTACGAGCTCCTTGCTAACATTGCTTATGATCCATGATATGACCATAGCATTACACCTATCCCATTGTTTTTTTTCAATATCATCTTTGAAATCATGTCTCTAGATGCTGCCATCCATGAATCCCAATTTTTTATTCGTTAACAAATACAATTTCATTACACGAATCCAAAAGGTACATTTCTCCATTCCAACGAGCTGAATTCTACTCTGCACAACTCCTGGTACATCGGAAGAAAAAAGATATAGGATGATCATAATCGATCTTCTTCGACATGGTTCTGCGACTTGAAGGTATTAAATAATTGGATCTAAAATAGTGATTGTTCTGATACCATGTTAAACTGCGCAATAATCAGACATTCAGAGCTGAACTATTAGGAAATTGATCTCTTCATTTCATATCAAAGGAGTACACAACTCTACAATCAAGACCTACAAACTTCTCTAAGCTAATGAATACATATCATATATTATCATAAGTGGAAAGCTCTCAACTTCAAATTTGAATTTCTATTTAGCCCTTGCAATAAATTTAAAAGGAATTAAATTTTTAATTAATTAAATAATATTATTGAACAAAATTTTCTGACAATTAATTTGAAAGTTGAAAAGACTTAATCAAAATGTCAATTCATTTGAAAGTTAGAAAGACTTAAATCACTTTATTAGGAAATTTGAAAGGATGCATGAAAAATGAAAAGAGTATAATCAGATATGTACAGAATTTAAAGGGTTACATCACTATAAATAGGCTTATATCCTTCATTGTATGGAATCTAAATGGCTACATCAGTACCACATACACTCATATTCATTATTTGGATTTGAATTGCTAAAAAGGACAAAGTTTTCTAGGCTAGATAGAATTCAAAGAATGAAACCATCTTAGCTTCTTGGACAAATATGCTTGGTGCCTTGATTAGAGAATTACGGTTTGGGATATCAGGATCGATATATGAAGAACAAACTCCAGAAGATGAATCACCAGAGTTGCTATTTATTCATGGTTATATTATTACAAATTTGGCATATGGCTGAAAACATCTACAATGATGATCACCTGTACGGAGATAATCTCTCCCCAACACCCTATATATATATATATA
>NC_028644.1:4505828-4527990 GCF_001406875.1 Solanum pennellii | reverse complement strand
TATATATATATATATATGGATTCCTTAGGAGGGTAAGGTAACAACTGTTTTTCTCTTTTAACATTTTCATATATGTATTTAGCCAATAAAGATTGAGCCAAATTTTATTTTCAATTAAATGTGTAATATACACGTGCAAAGCACGTGGCGAGAACTAGTAGTATATATACACACTAACCGGCCTAATTACAATGTAAAATATCTTCTACAAGTAACAACCTTCAAACTAAACTTTCATGTTAAATCTAATGACAAGTTAACTGACTAATAGTGACAACACAGTTGACTTGTTCAATTAGTCTGTTCCAACTCAATTGTTTGCAATCTCCTTGTTATATTCTGATAGGTAAATATGATATGTATATTTTGAAGAGTGACAAAGATTTCATCATGGAACAAGTTTAGCAGATGTGATCTCTGTTTAAGAAGATCATTGGAAAAAATGATGTCTAAGAAACTCCGATTTTGTCTTGGTCAAACATCTGATAAATCAAGTACTTCTGCCGATTAGTCTCATCTCATGGCAACTCTGAACCAGGTTACTAGAGCGGTACAATGAGAACTAGATGAAGGTCTCCTTGATAGGTCCACTAAGAAGTCTTTTCCAAGAAACGATGAAGCAAGGCAAGCAAGGCTGCTGATGATAAATGTTAGTACGTTCAACGAAATGCAACACAGTGTAGCTACAAAGGCTTGTTTTGGTGCTTGGTTCTATCTTAAAATTTTTTGTCTTATGTCTAAAGGGGGAAGCAGCGTTGCAAACACATATTACTTACTTACCTGTTAGTTGCAAGTAGTTGAATTTGCCATAGTCAAAAAGGGGGAATTTGTTGTTTAAATCTCATTGTTTTGAAATATGGTAAAAGCATAAAGAACAGGTAGTAAAAACTTGGTCCAACAGTTCAACTTTAAACAGGGTTTCAACAAACTTATTTAAGGAAACCTGATGTATGTTTTCCTGAGGCGGTGGCTAACTAATTAAAGAAAACGTGTTTTCTTAATTAAAAAGGAAAAATTGCTGGAAGAGTTTATGTGTCCAAGTCAAATACAAAATAGGAGTTTGACGAGAAGAAAGTTTTGAGGAAGGTTTTTTTATTTAATTAAGGAAAGGTTTTGTGGAAGTATGTCACCTAATCTAAGTTGAAATAACAAAAGATTACGTGTTGCAGCAGCAAGGCCAGAAACCTAACCAAGTTGTATTCTACAAAGTCTTGATGCGGTAAAGTTGAAGTTGAAGAATGAGTTGAAGATGCGGCGAAGACGAGTTCCGCACAATGTAGGAATCCTACGCGTGAGCTTCTAAGTTTCATGAGAAAAGGAAGCAAAGCACAAGTAGGATTTCTAGTTGAAATAGGCTTTGGATTCAAGTCCAAATCTATAAATAGCGCAATAGATTTGCTTGAAGAAAATTGTGCACTTATATAGAGAGAGAATCAAAACACTATCAAGAGGTTTGAAAGAGTTTTGATATTAACTTAGGAAGTGTTGCGAGTTAAGTGAGAAGTTGTAAGATTGTATTCAAGAGTCTTATTTACAATCTGAGTTTTGTGAGTAGGAGTTGTTCGACAAGTTGTAGAACTTGAAGAACATTAGAAGTTATAAAACTGGGGGGTTTGTGTCTTTGGGTAGCTAGAAATTAGAGTTT
Source organism: Solanum pennellii (assembly GCF_001406875.1). NCBI lineage: Eukaryota > Viridiplantae > Streptophyta > Magnoliopsida > Solanales > Solanaceae > Solanum > Solanum pennellii. Next base: position 4,526,345 of record NC_028644.1, on the reverse strand, counting down.
ATAATTTCTTAGCTAGGAATTAGAGTTTATAATTCCTCTAGGAATTAGAGTTTATAATTCCTTATGTTACAGTGCTTTGTAATCGTTGTATTGTTTGAAGTTTATAAATAATACAAAGTATTGTTCGAATTGATTATCGTTAAGATTCAAACAAACAGAAACACGTTATCTGTACGTGTTCCTTTGAAGAATTCAGGAGGATAGAATTCCAACATATTCTCTAATATATTATACTGTGTTGGAGGAAGTATGGAAGAGATATAGCAGAAGTGCAGAACAAATGAGGGAATGGGAAGTTGGGCAAGGAAGGGAGAGGGTGTATTAATTGACGGAGGATTATTGGTGGGGGCGTAATTTGTAAGATTGTGGTGACGGTAGGGAAAAGGTACGTTGTTTAGATAATAGAAGGTACGACTGTTTGGAGAGGAAGGGTATTGTCAGAATTAAGTTAATTAAAAGGAGAATTTTGGCATGTGATGATGCCACGTAGGCGGGCATAGGATTCTCTTTTATATATATATATANTATATATATATATATATATATATATATATTGAAAATGTGGCTAAGGGATCCTACTAAATGTCAAAGTATTTACATTTTGAAAATTTTCCCTAAGAGTAAAATTCTCATATTATATGAGACATAAGTTCTTGGTTTTAAATACAGAAAATGTATCTCATAGAACAAAGATTTTTATTATAAATAAAAAATAAAAATAACCTTCTTGAACTCAAAATAGTAAACAAGAAATACTCACGACATATTTTATATCTTTATTATCATAATTTAGCTTATTTACTTTTCAATAAAAGTAATACTAATATATATGCCTAAAATTAATTATTTTTGTAATGTATAAGATATTTCAATCACGGAGTAATTACTTAAAATAATTTTATTAGGAAATTACTCACATTACTTATTTCAATGACAATATTTTTAATACCTAAGTACTATAACTCATTAGATGCACTAAATTAGTCTAAATACTAATTTTAAAAGATGGTCATTAGATGCATTAATTAGTGTAAGCACTATTTAGCAAATGAAAAATAAGTAAATCATTATTATTATCTTTACAACTATTAATTGAAGTTAAAGTGACAGTCATACAATGTCCTATTATATATCAACATAAAGGAATTTCCTTTGATATAAATACACTTTCATATTTATATTTTTATTGAAAAAAATTAGTAACTATTGTAACGACATGAATTAAATTTGTGTTTCTTGTAATAATACTGCTCTGCCACTTCAATGTAATGACGCATATTAAGTTATAGTGTGTAAAATTCTTTTGTACCAAGAGAAACTATGTAGAATAAGAGAAATAATTTAACATGACTTTAATTCCTTCTTCCTTTTAAGTGTTTATAATATAAATTTTGTTGCATCTGTTTATAGTATTTATAGAAGCAAATAAAAGGTTATCATATATGATATCAATCATGAAAATTATACAGGAGGTTAAAGGACGTGAGAGTTAAATTTATAATGATAAAAAATAACAGAGAATTAACTATACCAGATAGAGTAGAGTAGTGGAAATAACTTTTTAGGAGTTAATGGACATGCACCATAATTGTATTTTATTTCGTAACATTGCACTTAAATATTTATAGATGATGTGGCTTGTTAAAAATCTAAATAGAATAATAGATAACGACATAATCAAAGGGAAAAAAGAAGCAATAAAGTTCAAAATTGTCATTCGTGTCAGATTTCGGTCCCCAAATATATGTACTTAGCACGTTCGATACATGAGTCAAAATTAGATATAATTTGTCCATATACAATATATTCAAGTGGATTTGCGTGTATCTGACTTTCTCACTCGCTTCTCTCCTATTTCGCTTATCTCCCTCCCCCTCCCTCTCTCGCTTGCCTCTCTCCCTATGTATCTAATACTTCTTCAGAGTGTATCAGACTTGAGTTTGATATGAAATTATTAATTAGTGAGATAATATATAATTATGTTAAAGTAGAAAAATTTCTATAGAAATATTTCTCTAATTAGATAGTTTTTCGTTTATTGTCCCATCCAAAATGTGAAGAGGGTATTAATGTTTCTCAGACCCACAAAATGTGATTCTTTTATGACAAATCATTTAAAAAAATAATTAGATTCAGATCTATTAATACTGTGTTTGCGCCGTTGGATTTTGCTTTTTCCCCAATAATTCAACTAGCCGTTATTCATTAATTAAACGGCTAAATACATTATCAAATCACTTGTTTAAATACTCCATCTTTCTACCTCCACAATCACTTACAATTCTAAAATCCATTCAAACTTTCAAATTTCTTCATCAAAATTCAATTCAATGGGTGCTCTTCCAATTGTTAATTCAACTGAGTTCAAGTCTCACTGTCATCCATCTCTTCAAATATTTCGTCTAGCCAATTACATTCTCTTAAGTGCATCGTCTAGTTGTATCTTCCTTACCCTCTCTTTACGCCTAATCCCATCGTTATACGGTGGCCTTTTCATCCTCCTCCACATTCTCACAATCGCGGGTGCAGTGCTCGGTTGTACGGACACTGCAACCCTAGCGGGGTCCAACAATTGGTATGCCATACATATGATATTTACTGTTTTAACCGCAATATTTCAAGGATCGTCTTCTGTGCTTATTTTTACAAAGAGTTATGACTTTTTAGGGGAATTAAAGTCATATGTTAGAGAAGACAATGGTGTTGTAATTTTGAAACTGATTGGTGGATTGTCTATTCTGATATTTTGCTTGGAATGGGTTGTTTTGTTATTGGCATTTATTTTAAGGTACAATGCCTTTGTGGAAGGGAATAATAGTACAAATTCTAAACAAGAAGAGACTTTGAAAGGCTATCCTTGTCCAATCCAAGTATAATATTTCAAAAAGGCAACTTGATACACAAAATATATTTCGAAATGGAAGGGTCGATGTAGATACAACTTACTCCAACATATTTTGTATTGGTGCAAGTTGTTTTCACAATTTAAATACATGATTTATAGGTTACACACGAAATAATTTTATCATTATTCCAAGGCTTCACGTAAAAGTATAATATTTTGAATTTACTTTATTTGGATAGAATCACCATGTTCCAAACCTTGGAGCTCTATGGTGAATTATTTATTCATACTAAAAAAAAAAAAACTGTGAGAGAATTTTATTTATTTATTTCTTATTAGTTTTGTGTTGATGTTCAAAATTTCCTGAATTGAGTTTTACTAATTGCAATTGAGCTCTTTACTCAATTTTTATTTTCTTAATTTGGTTCGATATCATCGATAGTTTTATCAAATATAATTTTTAGTATATCGCTCATTTAAATGTACGAAACAAAGAATGATAATAATGATAAAATATATAAATGATATAAGGAAATATTGTTCGAAAAATCTCGATAGTAAAATGACAATGTCTTTGATGATTTGTGGTCCAATTCTTTTATGTCACGTTCGATTTTCTTTGTGCCCTTTTGGAGTATCAGAGGTCATTAACGAATAGAAAGACACATGTAGATTTTACGCATTTATTTAGGTAATTCTTTGATAGAAGTGTTCGTATCAAATCAATACAATTTATCATAGTCAATAATTAAGTGATTATAATAAAATACATATTTAATTAATTATGATAAAATAAAAATAAAAACTTTATATTGAAGCACTAGATCATGAATTTTGTTTCTATAACAAAAATTAAATTATTATATGTGAAAAGGAGATATATAAATAGCACCCAAAGAATGTGTTTGATGCTTTTCCATCTACTATAAGGGTATTTTTGACATTTATTCGTATTATTGCTAAATGTGTCTTGTAAATTGAGTAATCAAAAGTTTTACCCTTATTTCAATTGTCGGAAAAACCAAATGAGATTTTATTAATCGCACTTATGTCCCTATTGCAATTCTAGCCATTATATTTTTGCCCTTGCCTTTTCAATTTTATTAGAATAGTATCTTGTACTCCCCTAGTTCACAATAATTGATTTTTTGAACATTTTTTATATATTCGATATAAGTTAATTGTTGAATATTCAAGAAAGTTGTAGAAATTTTTTTTTATTTTTGTTCTTTAGTTACATTTTTAAGTGATAAAGTTCAAAAGAGTTATATTGTTCGTACGTATGGTTTTATTTTGAACTATTTTTATTTACATAAATAGCTTGAGAATAACAAAAAAGGTAAAGTGAAAAGTGTTGATCAAGTGTGTCCTAATTTTTTTTCTTAACGAGTGTATTGTCTCACAAATTCACTTAATATGGATCAGAGAGTAAAAGAAATGGAGCTATTGAAGTGACAAATACCTCAATTGTTTTATATATATTCATTACGTCTCAATTTATATGACATAATAAAAATATTGAGAGTCAATACAAAAAAATTAACAATAAAATCTTACTAGAAAAAAGATCAATACAAATTATACTGAAAGAAAAAGGATACACATATTTACTAATCCATATTTTGTTGTCCCTCTACCTAAAAAAAACTTATCATGAAAATCTAATAAGATAATTAGATAAAGTTAAAGTTAACGAAAAAAGAGTGCAACATTTGTTTATTTTTCGCGATTAAAGCAACGCTGAAATTTTTAGATATTATACTGCGATTTTAAATATTAACATGATACTTTATGTTGAGATTGACCACGTCTTCATGATCAAGTTTATCAAATCATTATTTGAACGAATTGGTAGATCACCTATTTCGTCGTTCTCTTTATAAAATTAACTTGTCATCATATAACATTATTTGAATCACGTCAAGTACATTTTTATTTTTGCTTGCTTTATAAATTATTATCATTGTATATATCAAAATAAAATAACATGGTATGACAATAATAGTCCCTCGTAAAAATATGAACATATCGATTATTTTATTTGTTTTATTTTAATCCATTTTCCACCTACCTTTCCTTTACCACTTCTAGTAGTGACAAACTTTTTTTCTAATTTTACTAATTTTAGGATTGTACCCTCGAGGTGAAAATGTGCATGGAGGGTTTTGTACCTTCTACAAATTGAGCTAACTTGCAAAAATATTATGAGTTGTCATTGATTATGCTAATCTTAAGCTTTTAGATGAATGACTCGATGATTAGTTTTATTTAAGTAGTACATGTTTAGGAGAATAAAATTGATAGCTATATCTTTTACTAATAAACAAACCATCGACAAAAAATATCTTAATATATAATGCCTAACAACTAATAGAACTGTTATACCTAAAGCCAACTTGAACTCACCAAAACAAAGTCATATAAAAACAGTAGGATATTTCTTCAATTATTTGTGGACCAACTCTTTAAATAGCTACCTTCAATTTGTTTTATGCCCTTTTGTGGTGTGATAGGTCATTTATGGCCAAGACAAGATACAGGGTAGGCATCTGATTCATTTGATTTGTACAAGATTATTCTTTATGTTATATATATAAAAATATCCTATGATTCATTATAAATATTATTGGAAAAATTATATATAATGGCAAATTAATAAATTAAATTAATTGCTATAATCATCGTTTGATTTAATTGTGTTCCGTAGCAAACTGTTTGTCACTCTCCTCTCTCGCTCCATCTCTCGCTCGCTTCCTCTCACTTTTATACAAACACAAGTGTATAAAATTTATTTCTATTTGTATAAAGCATATGAAATCGTATAAATACATATATTTTTGTTCCTCTCTCTCCCTCTCCCAGATCTCGCTCGCCACTCTCCCTAATCTCGCTAGCCACCCTCGCCTCTCTGGCTTATACAAACAGAAGCGAAATGTATAAATTGCGTTTTTATTTGTATAAAACGAGAGAAAATAGTATATACACATGCAAATACATATATTTTCGTCCTATAAACTTTTAATTATACAATAAAAATACTCCTCTACTCAGTTTCTTTTGCCTTTCTCTCTTTCTCGTTTTGTACAAATTCAAATTGTATATATTTTCTCTCTTTCTCGTTTTATACAATTCAATTCAATTGTATATTCACTGCCCAAATCTCTTTTACCTTTCTCTCTTTCTCATTTTATACAAATTCAAACTGTATGTAATCGTTCTATACACTTATAATTATACAATTCGTTTATATACACTTCGTTTTATACAATTCTATGCCCAAGTCTCTTTCTCTTTCTCGTTTTATACAATTCGCTTGAATTCTATATGTATAGCGAATTATACATTTATATGTTTGCTACAGAGTGCAATTATGCAAACTTTGCTATAGCATACAAATATGAATTTTATGTTTGCTATATATGAAAGTTGCTCAATATTATTTTACTACTATAACTTTTTTAAAATTTGATAAAAGTTTATAAATGATTCCAATAAACAAAATACAAGACTTTAGTAGTGTGTTTACTTTATTTATGGGAGATCATTTGAAAAGACTGCCTTACAATAATAATTTTATAATGAATATCGCTGATGTCTAAAGTTATATATGGTTCCAAAGAATGTCAAAAATTAAAATTGAAATAAAATAATTTATTCAAATAATAATAAAATAATTAAAATCGCATCATATAATTCAAAATTCTTATAGTTTAGGCAAGTGTTTGAACATGACTTAGTTGAAATTTGATATTTGAGGTTCTTGGGTTGGAGTCGGAAATCGGGTCACGCAAGTTTAAGAGTTTGAAACTGGGTTGAGAGTTGATTGCATAATATGGATCAGAATTGGAAGATGAGTCAGGGTTGAGAACTTGACCTGGATCCCGAACCCAACCCAAGACCTGACTTCTAATCCCAAATCCTTGCCCCCAACCTAACTTGACAATGAATTACCTCTAAAACAGAGACTCGACCCCAACTCAAGATTTGACCTCGACTCTGACTCATGCCCCGACTCCTGAAACTGACTTGGAACCCGACTTCCAATACAAGAGTCGATTCAATACTCAACCCCAACCCTCAAACTCGACTCCCGCTCCTGATTCAAAATCAGACTCCTCGACCCTTATCAGAACTAGACTCTTGATTCCAATCATAATCCCGATTTGAGATTTGATTCTCAATTCAAATTTCGATTATAATATTTTCTTAGATTATATAAATTTCGGGTTTAGTGTCATTATATTTTCTCAAATTATACTTAAATGTTTTTGGGATAATATTTTTTCTTATTAACCAAACAACAACAAATTAGTAAGAAATCCACTTATTTTCTAAGAAAATATTTTCTAGGACTACATTTATCTTCGTACACCAAACACACCCTTAGTTTAAAATTCACTTTCTTAAAAAGAAATAAAACAATCATTTTTAGAACTTTCTTTTAGTAATAAAAAACAATTCAAATCTTACATTACAAAAATCCAATACTAATGTATCAATTAACCTCATATTTTAATACAAATCAATTAAACCCTCACACATGGGTTTAGCTACAATGAATATATACTCATTATTGAATATTTTATAAATTTATTCTAATATAATAATATGAAAAATATTTATATGCACAACAAAAAATATATTTTGAGGAAAATTCCAAAAGAAAATGATATAGAGATAAATATAGTAACAACATTGGACTTTTTTTGTGTTATATAAATCCCTTTGTGTATCTATCCTAAGAAAAAGGGAAGATAGGGATAGCAAAGCAACAATGGCATCTTTCATCAACAATCCCTTAACTTCCCTCTGTAACACTAAGTCTGAAGCTAATAATCTCTTCAAAATCTCCCCTTTAAGAGCTCAATCACTCGGTTTTTCCAAGTTTAATGGCAGCAGAAAAGTCGCTTTCCCTTCTGTTGTTTGCAAAGCAGTATCTGTGCCAACGAAATCGAGTACAGAAATTGAAGGGCTTAACATCGCTGAAGATGTTACACAGGTGATTTTATCACTAAATATTTATCTGGGTCGGTTTTATTTTGTTGAAAGATTTGAAACCCCTTTTGTAAATCTTGTTGTTGGTAGTTTTTATCTGTGTGTGTTTGATGATTTGATTCTTTGTTTGATGATTTGATTCTATTGGTGGATATATGAATTGGGTTTTGTGTTTGTTTGTCTAGACTTTGTGAATTTGTGTTAATTTCTCGTTAAAGGGTCATTTTCTTACTATAAAGACAGTTATAATCAGTCCCACCGTCTAGATGGGATAAAATAATATCAAGTTGGATGAGATAAGGCGGGATACTTCAACTAAATAAAGTATAATTTTATCTCAAGCTTAATCGTGGGATATCCCACTTTTATCCCGCTTACTAAACGACCCCTTAAGGTGTGATTTCATCTTGAAATGTTAAAAGGCTTGATTGTTGGAGGATATATGGAATTGGGTTTCGTGTTTGTTTGTCTAGACTTGGTGAATTCGAGTTAATTTGTCATTGAGGGCTACTTTTCTTACTATAAAGGTGTGAATTTGGTAAGGAAGGAAGGTGTCTTGCATGGAGATATTCTAACTTGGGAAATAATTTTCTGTCTTATTATAGTGGGTTTGATTGGGTAGTGAAGTTAGTATGGGAACTGTACAGGGAGTAGTACAGTGTGTGTAGTGATATTGTTTGAAATTTTCGATATTAAAGGTTAACAATGATGTGTTGAATGAAGCAAGTGATAAGGAGTAAGACTTGAAATATTTGTAAAGGAAAATTACTTCAGCAACAGAAATTGTTTATCCCTTTTAGAAAACATTTTCACAATTTAATTCAAAGACTGAAAATGATTTCAGCAAGGAGAGCATTTCCTCGAAGTCATATGGAACACACCCAAGTGTAAACTCCTAATTTTTTTGGTCAATTTCTGTTTAACTATGATATGCCGAAATGGTTTTATAATTTTCCAGTTTTCAGCCTTTTTCCTCTTTTCACAAAAGGTTCAGGTGACATACTTTAAATGAATGCCTTGTTTTTTTTTTATGGCATTAATTTTAGTAATTCAGTTATATTGCACCAGACTGGTTAACATATAAAATTTGCCTGCTGGTGGATATTTTCCTTCCTGTATTTCTCCTTTAGTCAAGAGCTTTTTGATGTTGCTTTTGCATTATTTCATATGTTCCGTTAGTTTCAAGCTCTGTGACATTAATATTTTGAAAAAAGTTAGGCTTCTTTGTTTATTAAGGTTTAGACTATTTTGAAGAAAGTCTCAACATTTTTTTTAAAGATAATATATGGGTGTATTTAACTTTAGACCCTCACAATATTTCCGACTCTGAACTGTATGAAAGACTATTAGCAGGAAAGATTCATATAGTTCTTGTTGTATTGCATGCCCTCTCTCTCCTGATGTCTATTCTATTTGTTTCATCATACTGTTATGCTAATTTCGTTATATCATTTGACAGCTTATTGGGAACACACCAATGGTTTACCTTAACACCATCGCTAAGGGTTGTGTTGCAAACATTGCTGCTAAACTTGAGATTATGGAGCCATGTTGCAGTGTTAAGGACAGGTGAGAGAGCTTTCTGTTTGTATTGTGATACTTGAATTTCCTTCAACCTAGAATTTTTAACTGAAGAATTCTTTTAAACCATACTGTTTCTTTAGTAAATTACCCTGTTTCATTATACTGATCTTTTCTCTCAGATTATAGACATCATATCTTATGTCTGCATTCCGATGAATATGTTGATATTATACTTGTGCTTGTAGTTACTACTTACTCCCCCCGTCCCAACTCATGTGACACTTTCTCCTTTTTAGTCAGACCAAAAAGACTCTATACTTTTTAATATTTTGTTACATTTTAACTTCAAACATCCCATTTTACCCATAGCCACAAAATATTTGTGGCTTATTCTTAAACTCCGTGCCCAAGTCGAACACCTTCACATATTTGAACATAGGGAGTAATATATTTCCTTTGTTTACTTTGAGCTCTAGAAGAAAATATAACACTGATGACCATCATACTGATGAATCTATTGTAAATTTGACATCATTCATGTTTTGTTCCATTCTTGGGGTACATCTACAATTGAAAATCCTTATCTTAGACAAAGGTATTTCTTGTGAACAAGCTAGTTCAGGTAACACCAAATGCTTCAAAACAATCTCTGAAGTTTTCCTTTACATAGTACTTTTGTTTCAACGCCGCCTACATGAGCTTCACAAAGGCAAGCCATAGCTGTTCCAAGAATAGTTGAATAGGGGTTGCATTAGGTTCTTTCCAATGTAAAAACAGTCTAATAAGGATGAAAGGATTGAAACATAGTTTTTCGATTGATTGATTTTTCTGTTGCATTTCAGGATAGGGTTCAGTATGATAGTTGATGCCGAGGAGAAGGGACTTATATCTCCGGGGAAGGTATGTTGACCAATCAGCTAATTGTCTCTCTTGGTACAGACTTGATATATGTCATTCTGAATCAAAGGAATAAGTCCACCATGTAATGTTCAAATGCTGAAATTTCTTTATTTGACATATTGTGAATGTTCTGTTAGGTTAAAGTCTATCATGCATTTGTTATACACTTCTGTCTCTTGTGTTAGTATGACCTGTAAACATAAGAATATCATCTTGTACCTGATATCAGTGTGGCTGAGTGCTATCGTCTTCTGATTGACCAGAGTTCTTACTTTTTCCTTCTTTTTGAGGACCAAAAGGGTTTTGGTAGGAGAACATATATAACCTAGTTCTTTTTGGTTCTGGTTTTTGTCATCTTATTTGCCAAGTCTTTTGTTTTTATTGTCCTTTTAGTATACTCAACGTGCTTTCATCAACATGGCTGTTTATGGGTCTTACAAGTCTGGTAAGCCATTAGATTTATGGGACCACTTAGGTATGCGTTTTGAGCATGATGGCCTTGATTTTCATCTGAAGGTACGCGGCTTTACTGTCTCACAAGGCTTGCTCTTGACATGAGTACACAGTCATCATAATGAACTAACGATGAACATGGAGGTTTTTCCCACATTATAGAGGCTCTGTCTGTTTGCGTGTCTGCTGAATTATCATATTTCCTTCTTCCTAGTATATTTTACTTTTTAGTACATAGTCCATATCTTTCTTGTTAAAAAAAGTACATAGCTCATAACTCCATACTAAGATAATGCGTGTAATTAACTGTAGGCTCTCATAGCTTGCTCCTTGTGCAAATTAATAATTTGTTTGAATTACTTTCTGATTGTTCTTCTTAATTCTGAAGACGGGAACGGTTTGTGCTTGTCACTGCTTTGTCCCACATCTTAGCATTATTTCTTATTGTTTTTCTACTTGTCTTAGACTGTTCTAGTTGAGCCTACGAGTGGAAACACAGGCATTGGGCTTGCCTTCATTGCTGCTTCCAGAGGATATAAGCTCATCTTAACGATGCCTGCGTCAATGAGTCTTGAAAGAAGGGTCATTCTTAAAGCTTTTGGAGCTGAACTTGTTTTAACTGATCCAGCGAAAGGGATGAAAGGAGCTGTTTCAAAGGCTGAAGAAATATTGAATAACACACCAGATGCCTATATCCTTCAACAATTTGACAATCCCGCCAACCCCAAGGTTCTTCTGCAAACAGCTCACTCTTTATTTTATGTTGTGGCAATTTATGATACTCCATAAGTGAATGCTTATTATCTGTGACTAAATGGCTTCTACAATTTGCCTTAATCAATTTACACTTCTAATGGCCATTGTGGTGATTAATTCTCCATGGTGCCAATCCCAATCATTGTATATTCAATGTAATTGTAAAGAGTGAGTAGCGACTAAAAAGAACTCTATATGCATATCAGATTGGATATCTAACTACCCTCCCATTCCTTCTTTTCCATTCTCACCCGATACAACACTCCGGCGAAGAACAATCGGATCTTCATTTCCAAATGGGTCTGCAGAGCTTCATCCCAAAATTTTCTTCGTTTTGTATTTGTTTTATTAACAATTACTCTAGTTATTGACATCATCTTTCAACAAGAAAAAAAGAAGAGAAAACTGGAGTACTCATCTTGATACCAATAACCGGCAAGTAATTTTGATATATGCTGGATCGCAAATGCAACAATAACGTGATTTAAAGTCGAATATTAGTTTCTGGCAGTTGCTGATTTTCATCTTTACTCTGAATTGTTAGCTGAAGTTTCATATGCTAGCATGTAAGTTGAATTTGAAAGCATCCATTTTATGGTTTCCAATTTGTGCAATCAAAAAGATTCAAAATCAAACCAATACTTCTTTCTTTTCTGTTATCCTTTAGACATGAAAGAGGAGGAGAAGAAAAGATGAAGAGGAAAGAGCCAAGTTACCTGGAGGAAACAATTGGGATGAGTTTGATAAGGAAAGAAATAGACCGTACCAGTAGCTTGAGAAAGAAACAGAGAGGGGCTATACCAAGCAAATAGGCAAGTTAATTAGGGTGGCTGATTCGGAGGAGGAAGTTTTGGGTGTTTAGACATTTTTTGTTGAGAAGACCTGAAGTCTCAACTATTTAAAATATGGGCATGTGTTTAAATTGATATTTAAGGAAAACAGAAAAAGGGTACAATGTTAACTTACTAAGTTCAAGTAGTAGGTTAACAGGACCTTTACACACACATGCTAACCTTATTACCTCTCTTTCCCCTACCCTCAACTCCTCCTCCGGGTTTTTTCCGTGAAGTGTACAGTATTCTCGAGTTTACAGATTATGACTTTTATTTGCTTGTATGGTGCAGATACACTATGAAACAACGGGTCCAGAGATCTGGGAAGACACAAAAGGCAAGATTGACATACTTGTTGCTGGCATTGGAACTGGCGGAACCATTACAGGAACAGGCCGATTCCTTAAAGAGCAAAATCCAAACATTAAGGTATCAATAATGCTTGAAAAATAAGTTGCATTCTGTAAGTGTAGCTCTGAAGTTCATGCATATGTCAGTTCATTGACTTTTAAAATGTGAAAGAAACATGGGATGGAGCAAAATGCTAAGAAAGTATCCCGACACAGTTGATATGAAGTGCTCTTGACTCTTTTTCTATTGCTTTTTGTTGCCTTTATCAGATTATTGGTGTGGAGCCCACAGAAAGCAACGTTCTATCAGGGGGCAAACCTGGTAAGATAACATTCAGATGTTGATCTGACTTTTTGCTTTTGAAGTTAAATCCTGTTTTGTTCTACTTGCTGCATTGTGAAAGTGCAGGCCCTCACAAAATTCAAGGGATTGGAGCAGGTTTTATTCCAGGAAACTTGGATCAAGATGTAATGGATGAAGTGATAGAGGTCACATTCTTATCCATCCCCATTAAAAACATTTTATTTCATCTTCTTTAAACTTGTGAAAATTGAAAAGTATGAAAGATTTAATGTGTCATGCATACTCATTTCTGATTTACATGATTAAGAATCTTCCATCTCAAATTTGGTGTACCTGTAATTGAACGTAAATCCACATTTCTGTTCTTGTGCACCAATATGCGATTTCAAAGTAGTCCTACCTTTTACTATATGTACACCTCCCCCCCACCCCTTCCCCCTGATTCTCAGTCAATTTGTTAAGTCTGTCTTCCCATCCAACACTATTTCAGTTTCCCTTGGGTTATCCTGGGAACTTCTCTTAGAGTCAAAATTGAATGGAATATGTATTTCTTCTGGTAAAACAAGGATGAAAAATCTATGACATACTTTGCCAAGGTAACAACTAATTGAGCACATATAGCTATTCAAACAGTTCATTCCACTTTATTAACCTGGCAACACAGTTTATATAGCGATAGTTCATTCATTTGGCACACTTCCATTCTGTGCTACTCTACTAGAACATCTCTTATCCCTTGTTAAATTTCGTTAGGAAACAAGTTATCCCGATTATCAGCTATATAATAGTGTACAAGCCTATGTAATTTTAATATTGAATAAAGAATTTTTCCTTGTAAGTTTTGTTCCTTAGTTATAACTAGGTGAATTTAGTGTATCCAATTAGGTGTATGAGCTTATATCCGGATGTCCTTCTACAAAAAAGTTCACCAGAAACACATTATTCAAGAAATCTGTCATCTTTCAGTGTGTTTACTCATTTTCTTGAATTTTCAGATATCGAGTGACGAAGCTGTTGAAACTGCGAAGCAATTAGCCCTACAAGAAGGGTTGTTGGTTAGTGCTTTTCCCCAATCTTCATATCAGCTGATTTTTGAGATAGTTTTAAATGAAGCTAAACTTAAAATGTCGATTAATTCATCTACGTTACAGATTATGGATACATCATAGAAAATTAGAAACCTTATAAGTGGTCGAATTTCAAGTAGTCATGCTCCAATTTTAATTTATATGTACAGAACTATGCTTTGAATGATTTCTGAATCAGAATATATTAGGTGATCTTTTCTACTTTTGATAATCAGGTTGGGATTTCTTCTGGAGCAGCTGCTCTTGCTGCCATTCAGGTTGGAAAGAGACCTGAGAATGCAGGAAAGCTTATTGGGGTATGTTTCAATCTTTACTTCTGAATTTTTCCGATACGTGTATTTCCATGCTCCTTCATTTCCTTTTTCTTCTACCTCATCAAGCTTTAGTATTCGTTTTCCTCTTCACTTATTACAAAGTAAATCATCCCTCCATTCATTTTCACCGAAGTTTATACATTTAATAGCTCTGCATTGTTAAAAATTTCCTTTGAGTTAGTTGCATGTTATCGTAGGGGCCTCACTTGTTTAGAGTCCTTGAACTTGTTCAACATTTCTCTTGTAGGTTGTATTTCCCAGCTATGGGGAACGATACCTCTCCTCTATTCTTTTCCAGTCAATAAGAGAGGAATGCGAGAACATGAAGCCAGAATTGTGAAGATCTTCTGATTCTTAATAAAATGCTATCTGGCTTATCTAGCTGCCACACTTTTGTTTGTTATATTTAGTTGGCTGCTGGTGTATACAATAGATCAGGTATTAAGATTGTTCTCTTAACAACAATCTCATCGATTCGGCTTGACGTTTTTTTTCATTTGAATTGATCATGAAATTTGAGTGAAATTTCATTGCTGCTTGAATCTTTCAATTTCATTTTTGGTTTTACCTCTGTGAAGATGAAGATGTACTTTGCTACCTGGACATTGAAGTTGGAATCCTCTTAAGACCATGTTCTTTAGATCCTGTAACAACTCTAGTACTCCCTTTGTTTTAATCTGTTTGTTAGGTTTTTGACTTAAAACAGAGTTTAAGAAAGTGCATAAGACTTACTTTGAATCTTCTTGTTTTAATTTAAAGATATGCGAAATGTATCAAAATATTCTTTGATATTGTGATTTCAACCCTATCTTATGTGAAAAGTTAAAACTAAAGAATAAACAAATTAAAATGAAAAGTAAAAAAGACAAATTGGCATAGCCACATTAGTCATTTTGTATTTTTATATAAGATAAGATGTGACAACTTGTGTTTACGTCCTTTGAAACATGAATTTTAACAATACAATATTATAAAGAAAACATAATGTATGTATTAGAGAAAAGGCATAAAAGTATCTAAGACACCTTAACTCTGCAAGCGCTTTATTATCTCATAATTTTTTTTTGAATATCTTTGTGAAGGGTCATTTTGACCCATTTCCTTACCATTAGAGCGACTCCTTTTGTCACCAAACTAATAGACTTCAAATATATCACACACATTTGTTGTAATTATACAACAAAACTCTGAGCAATATGGTTAACAACTACTAGTACAAGATAAAATGCAAGAACTGCGATATTTATAGCTACTCAACGATCCGATTTTATTAGTATTTCTTGTGACATTGCTTAAGATAAATACACAACAAACAAAGACTTTCTTTGCTTAAACATGTCCATGTTCCTGCACCTACTAATTCATTACTCTTCAAGTCTTATCAAATGAAAAATGAAGCTTTGAAGTCTCATGTACTTCAAAGCTTGGCCATCAAACCAGTGGTAGTGTGTTTTGCTACACTAGTATTTTCCGTGACATCGCTGTCTCTGCTTTCTGAGTCACATCCAGAAGGCGGAGGAACATCAACAGCCGGAGAGCAGTTAAAGAATCCATGGGGCTGCACCAACACATACACGAAATAAGCAACAGATAGTGATAGAGATATGTAACATAATATGCATTCTAAAGTATATACCTGAAGCATAAAACCTATGTGTTCCACTGGCATAACAGGCCAATCTTCCAACCGAGGAACGTGTGTGATTCCAAAAATGTACCTGAAATAAACATTGAAAACGCGTACTCTTTGATCCTCACATAAGTTTGTTATTGATGTACATATAAGGTTCCATGTCTAGATTGCACTAACGTAGTATAACTTGTTGTCGATAGAGAACTAACCAGAGGACAGTATCACTTTCTTCCAGAGGACGGTCTTGCTTAACCCAAGAAGCTAATCCTTCGCCAACACGGGGATTTTGATTAGGAAACTCTCCTCCTGGAAAATCTTCTCCAGGTGCATACTGTGTTACCCATAGATTGTGCTTCAGAAATGCAGCCCTTCGCATAAATTTTGCCTCTGGACCAGCCAATGGCAAACAGTTTGGACCAGGTACAAGCTTGTATCCTGTTAGTTGTCCTGTTCTATTAACTGTTCTGGTATTCCGAACCTACAAATCAGAAAGTTCATATTCAAATTTATGCAACACAAATCGGTGTTAAGATTATGCAAGGATAAAGACTCTTACAATCCAATGACGAGCAGAGAATGGATCACAATCGCGCATTGCTTGCAATTCAGACCTAAGCAATGTTTCTTCAGCATAGAATGCATTATTATGAACATTTTCCTTCCCAGGTTCTTCAACTTTAACATTTACTTCAACAACCTAACAAAATAATTATAATTACTGTTGTGAAAAAAAAAATCATTTAAATCACACTAGCTAGATATATACCTGATTGTGTGCTTCTCCAGGCTTACAATCAACTGCCATATTCATTCGTGCTACGAAGAAATGTTGATGAACTGGTGCATACAATCCTGGTGCAATTGTTGTACCATATTTGCGATATTCTCCAGGTTGCAATGCTCCTAAACTGAGAATTCCCGTGAGTTTAACTTCTGCTTCAATTTTCCCATCCTGAAATTCCATATTATTGTACAAACAGTTGTAAGATGTTCAAAGTGAAGGGTATTGATATTTCAATCGTCGTGATGATTTTCTTTAACTTGCCTGGTAAAAGTGCCAGTAGAATGCATATTCGTAATTGGCAACTGTACAAACAAAAGACACTGTCAATCGTCTTGAACGTCTAACTTCAGCAAGGCCAGTTCTCCAATCTTGATGCTTCCAAAGCATTCCATGATCTTCTTCATGCAAGCATACACAATTCTCTGTTGTTTCAACTCCGCCTGTGAAGTTTGTAAAATGGGCATCGAAGTACTTTATGTATCCTAAACAATCGCATCCCTGCAAAAAATTGTTTTTGTTGTAGTACATAAGCAAGTAAGTAGAGTCGAGAAAATTGAAAACGTGTAACGTTTAGATCATAGATTAGTAACTGACTCTCTTTAGTGAATGAGCATTCTTTCCGAGACCATCTTCTCCTGCATCAAATGCATTCTTTCTATAATGCGGATCATTTGGATCTCCATAGGGAACAACCATCTCCACGAAACTCAATCGATGTGCTATGGGTCTACGACCTCTGCTACCATCAAGATATGCAACAGAGTGTATAACTAACCCCTCTCTCGGGGTGAAACCTATCCGAAAGTTCCACTGCCACACAGGAAATGAACAATGTCAATGTGATATTTAAAGCCAAAGAAGAGAAAACAGAGTCATGTTTGGTAAACTACATGGACGACGAATGATATAGATTGATAACCATCCTGTCAAAGAATGCTTCATAGAAAGAAAGTTTGAAAAAAATGAGAATACCTTTTGCCATTCTACATAGTTCCCACTAATGCGAAAGCTTGGACCCTCGGGCTGAATAATATGCAGGGGTTTTACATCACTTCGATCAACCCCTCCTCTTGTCTCACCAGCTGTATAATTCCTCAATGGATCAACTGGAGGTAACGGGACAAGTTTTCGATCTTCAAATTCTATGATCTGCATGTTTTGCACATCAACAAGCACATGTATTCCTTCAACTGGTCTTGCATATCCATTTTCCATTGGGCAATCGCTCTCAGATCTGCAGAATACTAGTGGTTTTGCAAGCCTACGGTTAGGAGCATCCGCCTCACTATGATAACCAACACACCTGTCGGAGAGTATACATTCATGTTAAGATACTATAGAGAACAGAATTCTTAACAGACGCGGATTTTAACTAACCAAGGATCAACCATCACGAGATCCATGTCATCGATATCCCTTCTCTTCATTGCTTCTCTGAAGGGCGGATAATTCTTCACCACAGCTTCACATTCAGCATATTCTTGAGCATCCTAAAATTAAACATTTCACTTAGTTGACACACAACACTAATTGGACAGGATGACTTCGACTTTCTTGTTTTTCTAAAACGTCAAATATTTTGAAACAAATTCAGTTTGCTAAGACGACATATAAAATGATTTGAGTTTAAGTGCATACTATAGGTGGTTGAACATCTGGTACAACATTAGATGAGATAACTTTTCCCCTATGATGTCCGCCACGAGCAGCAGCGTGTACTTCAGTTAGCTCAACAATCCATATGCTAGTCTCATTTGTTTTCTTATTGTAAACGATGAGTCTAGCTCTTCTCGGAGGAAGTTTAGTCGGAATTAGAGATCCTCCTTTGGTTCGGGGCATCAACGATGATTGGAAAGGTGGGAAGAAATATGCATCAGCTAAAGCAACAACACTTTTATCTGGTTCCAATAGAACCACCTCAATAAATCGCATTCCATCTCTGACCTGAAATATTGTAAGTCGCAAAGTGGCCTTGATCAGAATATCTACGTACTAAAAATTAGTTGGACGTACACAACTTATCGATGTATAATAAATCGAGTAAGAACCTCAGGCGTTTCACCGGCAGCTCTAACGGTTGCAACAGCTACAGAGATCTCAGCAGCAGATAAAGGATCCAAAGGATGGCAAGTTTGAGCCCTTAGCATGATTTGGATACCTGCACCAACAACATTGAATCTTTTAACTTTACTATTTTCAACATTCTCATGTTATATTTCTAAGATAATATTCTTGTGTTCATTTTACTTGTCCATGTTTCACTAGGCACACACTTAAAGAAGTAGTAATTGATAAAATGATAACTTTATTATTCTTTCCGTGTATCTTTAGCTGTCCAGTATTTACTTGACACACTCATTAACGAGCAATGAATAAAATGACAATTTTACTTTGAATATAATTTGGAAAATGCATAAGTACCCCTACCTCCCAACCTATTTTCGAAATCTCAGAGACACACTTATACTCTACTAAAGTCTATTACTCCATGAACTTATTTTTAGTAAATAATTTTCGATCTCTTTTCGACCTACGTAGGCACTATAAACCAGATTACTTGAAAAAATTGTCAACACGCGCTGGGGCCCATAAGATAGTGTCACGTAGGCCGAAAAGCGGAAGAAAATTATTCATAAAATAAGTTCAGGGGATAATAGGACCTTAATGTAGAATGAGTGAATCTCTGATATTTAAGGACATTGATTGGGGTACTTGTGCATTTTTCCTATAATAAATTTAATGTTTTGAAAAATATTTGTAGTTAATAAGGTAAAGTATGAATTTAAGAGTTCGTTTGGTACGAGGGATAGTTAATTGCAAAATTAATTTTGGAATGAACTTATCCATGTTTGGTTGGGACAAAATCGCAAGATAACTTAAGTATGAAAATTAATTCTTAATAAATTAATTAAAAAAATTAAAAATAATATGATTAGTATTTTAATTAAATGAGTTTAATGAATTAAATTAGTATATTATCAAAAAAAGACTTTAATAACATGTCATGACAATTAGGAGAGAGTGATGCTTTTGAATTGTCAAGTATATTTGGAGGAAAATAGTGATAGTAGGGTGATATTTTGGTCCTAAATGAAACATAAATGATATTTTAAGCCAATTTTCTTAACCTGGGTGACCATTTGGGGAATTGACTCCAACTGAGTTTTATTCATTTAGACACCTCATGTCATATTTGGTGTGTCATTTTGACACCTTTTTTATAATCAATCAAATATATAAAGTGTGTGTAATACACTCGCCAATAACGTAGTAAAATGACGAATTAAATAATGACATGTGACATATATAGTGAAAATATTTTAAAATAATGAATTTTGAATAGAAAAAAAAAATCAATGACTTGAAGACATGTGACAATTTTTATCCAAATAATTTTAAAAAATTAACCACTTGCACAGTTCATCCTATGTTGTTTGCTCCACCACCCCTCCCCCACCAGATTGTCTTCTCCACATTCCACAACCCCCCCCCCACTCAAATTATCTTTTCCACTACCTACCCCCCCACCCCATCCCAACCTCTCTCAATCCAGATTCTTTCTCCAAAATGCTTTAATAGGAATTTAACTATTTGAAAAAAATTATTTTACAAAAACACAATCTTTTTATAACAAATAATTTGTCTTACTTATAACTTCAAATAAATTTAAACTAATTTAAACAAAGAGTTTCCTATTAAAAGAATTTTCTAAAACTCATATATATATATATATATATA